>NC_061098.1:20826637-20839137 GCF_015104395.2 Macrobrachium nipponense | reverse complement strand
TAACGGTCAATGTAACTCTAAAAAACACAATTCCAATTCCTCTAATTCTTTAAACCTTTTTGTATACACTTGTCAATACCAATTCCAAAGTTACAAACTAAAAAAATTCTTTGTCCGTAGCAAGATTTAGCAGTATATTTAAGTCTATTCCCGCTCGTACATACATATCTCTGTCGAACTGATATACATTTGTATGGATAAATTACATTCTGTATTGTAAGCAGTTACAATAAAAAAAAAATTTTAAACACATCCTTTAATCTTAGCAAACGCAATACATGAAGGCTGATGCAATAAAGAATAGACAGAAAAATACAAGTAAAAATGAATATAAAAATATGCATCACCGACACCGAGGTCACCTGTCGCTAGATCTATCATCATTACAAAGATTGGCTGCTATCAAAACATGAGAAGTGATAAGAATAGTTTGTAACAACTATTTTTTTTTTTAATTTAAACCAGGAGTTACTTTAACAACAGCAGATTCATCAATTTTCCGTTTCTTTTGAGACTTTTCTTTATACAGCATTTCAAATTTATTCTCATTAATAGCATGAAATATCAGTCATATGAATGAATAGAGCATTGTTTGTATTACTATTTATAATCAATCTCTTATGATCAGTTTGACTCTGGTATACAGAACGACTCGATTCTCAAATACAAACTTTGGCACAAAATAAACCCTTGAAGTACAGGAAACTCTCGGAAAATTCTGAAAACAAAAGCTTTCCTATTCTACTCAGATAATTACATACAGCCTTGACCGTCCATATTCATTCAGTTTGCTTATTATCCTTTACATATGGAATCAATAAAGATGGCTTAATAAATTAGTAGCAATCTGACGATAAAAGGGCAAAAGGTCTTTCTTGCTCCAATATTAAATTTCTGGATAAACCAAGAGGAATAACCCAGTCTCATAAAACAATGTCAGAAAATTTTTTTTACTGTAGAAATACAGGAAAAAAATTGGAAATGAGAGATATATTAATATAATCGTCATGATAGAAAAGATATGGACATACATATCGCTATGCATAAGTTTTTTTAAAAACACTGACAAATATATTCCCAGTACCCAAGGAGTAATACATTCCTTTTATTGTTGGATTCCCATTCACATGTGAACTTAACGGCAGATTAAGTTACAGAAAAAAATGTATGGAAATTAACTTTTTTTAAATCACAAATCGACCAAATATACCAGAACCACGAGGTGTCTTGGGGAAGAATGCCGCATAATAATACACTTTCAAAGTATTCCATACATAAATTAATGAATTCTTTCTGTGTCTGTATTCTTGTCTTGACGTTCACATGAAGAGAAACCTAGTGTGGTTAGATTGTCAGTATTATAGGATGTCTTTTAAGCAGTTTTTTTGTAACATACATTTACAGTAATTGGAATAGAACTTACTAATCACTTTTTGATCTCAACTTCTCGTTTCTTCATGCCTTTTGGATAGGAGTTTCACAACAAAGCCTAAGATCCGAATGATGACGTCTGTAGCAATATATATATAATCAGAATTTATACTAAATATTGGTAATATTCTTTTTCGAAGCAGACAGCTCTTATTCACTGCTCCTACGACAGGATAACGGCTCTGGTAACTCTAAACATGTACCAAGTTCTAAATAATACAGGCTTACGCGAGTCTTGCGTATTAACCACAATATTCACTTTCTGCAGCATTCAGCTTTTCCATGAGTGGGAAAAGCAAATCTCATTTTGTTACAAATAAAAATGAAGTCAAGTCAAGGCAAAGAAAACTTCTACTATTGCAATGCCACTAAGTATCAAGTAACTAAGCAAAAACAGCTTTGAAAGTCGTACTATGAAATGCAGGAATTCAAATGTCAATTGAATATAGGATTTAGGCCACAAGCCAAGCATGGAACCCATGCGGTCATTCAGCGCTGAAACGGAAATTGACAGTAAAAAGTTTGATAGGTATAACAGGAGGAAAACCTCACGGTTGCGCAATAAAATCGATTGTTAGGAGAGAGTGGAGTGTAAGTGGAAGAAAGAGTTAGAGTAAAAGGAATGAAAGGGGTTGCAGCCAGGGGCTGAAGGCACGCTACAAAGAACCCTAAGTAATGCCTACAGTGCATCGCATGAGGTGCAATGACGGCACTAACCCCCTGAGGGGTTCAAATGTCAAAAACCTTGTATAGATAAAATGCCAACCAATAAACGCAGCAGCAATAAATATGATAAAGATGGTGTTGATGATGATGCTCTTTTTATTGGTTTAAACTGCGGACTTTAGTGCACAGAACGATAAAAAAAAGAACGATTCAATTCAAACTGCACACGATCATAATGGCGCTTTCTGCAACTTGCACAACATTCTCCCTATACGCTTTAATTCCTCATGGACAGGCAGCAGATTTGCGTAATGCTGATGCTCCCTTGAAAATTCGCCCTGCATATTTAATTGACAAAATACTCGACATAGTCCAACTGTTTGTTCTACCGTCCGATCAAACAATTCCCAGATAATCTGCAGAGGTCGTCATGTGAGTATCTTCACCAAAATTATTATTATTATAATGAACATTATCGTTCAGATAATATTCATATAGAACAAGGCCACAGGGGCCACTGACTTGAAATTCAAGCTTTCAAAGAATATGTTGTTCATTGAGAAGTGAGAGAAGGTAAAGGGAAATTAAGAAAGAAAAGATCTCTTTTATTAAAAAGAAAAATATAAATAAATGAATAAAAAGATACAAACCGTATTAATGTAAAAAAAGGCCCTAAAATCTAGAACAGGAAAAAGGGTCAACTTATCAAGCGCCTGATCGCCAACCCAGAGAGCAATGCCTTTCTGAAGAGCAACGCCTCTTCATGGAGTAATTAGTAATGCCTCTCTATAGCGTAATTAGCACTCCTCCATGCACACTTGTTTGCCAAGGACCGTATAATCGTTCATCCGACGCACTCAATCCACCCTCTCATCTCCACTCTTCCCCGCCATCGCCCATCACAGAACTCTCCAGAGAGGGAAAAGAGCGTCCGACCCTTCACTGACACGTTCGTTCAATTAATCAGGAGCGCACTCTGCTTCGTCACCATAATCTCCGGCTCTTTTCTGCTTCAAGTTCAGCACCAGTTTAGGGGAATATTAAACACGGAGACAGTAACAAAGTACTGAATAATTTACTGTTTAGACTCATCATAAAACATCGAAATTCTCGACAGCTGAAGCGCGAAGAGTTGTAAAAGCAAGGGTGGCACGGTGTCACTACTAATTAGACAGCACACAGACGGGTGGAAAAGACCTTGAAACAGCCTGGGGAAAAACAAGTATTATATAAGACACAAGGAAACGTCCTTACCACAAGAGGCACTTGTGCGTATCAGGGGAAAGTCAAAAGGCGAGTAAATCCCCGTCTCAATGAGGAATTACGAATTACTGGCACTGATCGAAAGGGTCGAGGATTCTATGATTAAGTACAAAATGAAAATCACGAGAGAGAGAGAGAGAGAGAGAGAGAGAGAGAGAGGCACGAAGCTGAGAAGCGAGAGATGAGAGGACAGAAGAGAGAGAGGGGCGGGTCCCAGCGACTGCCATGAATATATCTCAGATTCTGAAAATACGTTTTTCTTTTATTTATGGCCAAAATTTAGTCAATAATATTAATACTAAAGGAATGATAAAAATGTGCCATTTTAAATGGAAGACAAAGCATAAAGGGGAAAATACATACCGATCCACTAAGGTAACTACTATTTAAAATTTAAATAAGGTACGAAATGGATTAAAAAAACATCCTACCATTGTACGTAATGATGAGCCGAATGTGTTTTGATTACACGAAAATCTACGAATGTTGGCCACTCCCTCTCCCAAGATGGTGTACCCCAAACATTAAATAACTGATCACCAGTTATTTCTTAAAGAGACTTTTCTTGAGACAGAGAGAGAGGTTAACTGCATCCGGAGACCCTCTGAACTATTCATAAAATTCAAAAACATTTAACAGTGAATTCTGCTATTTACAATAATTTAACCAAACAGTGACACTAACAAAATTTAGCATTGCATCTAATCATGAATACTTACTTATCAACTGTATATTTGTCTAGATGGACGAAGGGTGAGAGATCATAATATAAAAAATACCTGTTAGTCAACACTCATCAACCGAGAGCCATGTTAAAAATTTACTGAATTTGTTAAGAATACTGATAGTCATTATATAATATATATATATATATATATATATATATATATATATATATATATATATATACACACACACACATACATACATATATGTATGTATGTATGAATACCAATGTTTGTGTATGTGTGTGGTTTTTCACTTAGTTCACTCCTAAGCCACTGTCATCGTATTATTTATATAAATATTTCTCTCAACTTTGTACAGACATGTTCAGACACCGAATCTCTAATTAAGAAAAACAAGACCTCCTTTAGGTACTACTTATGAAGTACACGTTGTATATATGTATGTACATATCTATCTTTCAATAATGTAATCATTTACACCGTTGGCTTCTAAGGCCTTACTTGTATGTATTGCCCCTATTACCAAATTGTTAGGATCTGTTGCAAGTTTCTCACATTTCGGAATGAGGCTGCTTTCCCAATGGCGATTCGCCACACACATGGTTGTCTTTGAGGAATGAAAATGTCACCAGCTTTTGGCTTTTATTGGCGATGACTCTTTCACGTAGACGCTGATTAAGCCCGACGCTCCTTCCTTTCACTGTTCTAAAAATGTTACTACTTGTGTAACATTGCCATCATTTTTAGGCACAAAAAAGCATAAGCATAGACGCGGAACATACTGGATGCGCTGTGGAAATAAAAATTGGCCAACAGTGCAAAGACGTGAACACTACGCGTTAATGGAATATTTGTAGTAATTACCATAGCATAACTGACTTTCATTAATCCAAATTAACCTTTTCTTTACCTTACACTAAAGATAACTTTTCCCATTTATTTTTAAACAACGCTGCCTCCAGCTTTGGAAGGAAAAAGCAATTTTTTTTTTCTCTCTCTCTCACAATGGTGAACACGCTATCTCATTCAATTCTTATTTCAATTCAAATGAAATTTTTGCCTCCATTCAAAACTGTTATCAACAAGAACGGAATTTTTTTTTCTTTTCTTTCACGAGAAATTCAGGTCGGAGAAAATACTACCGAGGAATTTCTTCTCGGGAGTCTTTCCTTGGCGAACTGCACCCTCCGATTACGTCATTAACTTTATTCAGTCCGTATTTTGGAAAGATAAACCTCTCGACTTGGAATGAAAACAGACCCACAAAAACGAATCTAAAACCTTTTTAAACACAGTAAACCTATAATGCTGACAGTGAAAAATGACCGGAGATTTTTACCCGAAACGATTTTGGAGATTCTGGATGAATTCTTAATATCACGTCTCTCTCTCTCTCTCTCTCTCTCTCTCTCTCTCTCTCTCTCTAAAACTCTCTCTCGCTCTCTCCTCCTCCCTCATTATATTCCGAATGAATCTAAGAGATCGTCTCTCTCTCTCTCTCTCTCTCTCTCTCTCTCTCTCTCTCTCCTTGATATTCCGAGTGAATTCTAAATATAAAATCTCTCTCTCTCTCTCTCTCCTCATCCTTTCTTCTCAACTGAGGGAGCTATACAATGGCTCCAAAATTAAACCCAGATCGAAGATATATCAGCAAAATGATTGGGGCTCTACTGCTGAGGGTAAAAGTCAGCAACGTCTTTGAAGTCGGTGAAATCCTTTCAAAATAGAGGCAACAAAAGAATATGAAACGCCTTCTCTTCATGTCTGGATAAAAAATAAAAATTAAAACAAAAGTGGAAAGAAAGACTGTAATGAGAGGTACGCGAGCTGAAGAACAGATTTCCTTCTTCCTATTTGGCCCGATTCCTACAACCCTTCTTTCTTTCGGACGACTTTTTTTTTCCTCGCGATTTTTAGGTCCACTCTTTCTTTTTCCTTTCTTTTCCTTTCCTCACCTTCGTTCCTGAGCATCTCGCCTGCCTTATTAAGAAGATTTATTTTCTCAATCTTGACGAAGTATATATATATCAATTCTTCTCTGCGATAGAAGAAAAAAAAATCACATAAAATAATGTCGTTTCATTAAATGAAAAAAGATGTACGAGATTCGGTGTTATAAAAGAAATAAAAGAAATATTAACTTGTGTCAGGCCCGTATCTCAAGACAGACCAAGGTGAAACTACTAAGTGTTGATCTTTAATGAAATAAAGAGAGATAGATAACATTAAGTCTTCTTTACAAAAGATCAAAGTATTTACGTGAACATTTCCAGCAATGCTATGCGCGTGTTAATAAAAGAAGTCTTAAAAGAATTATATTTACTGTCCATTATATATATCTAACGTTTGCAGACCGCATCTCCACGCTGCTCCCCCATGTCAGTGTAACAATAAACAATCAATCAACAGTCAATTGCAGACTGGGACGCGGTCGTAAAATATGAAATATAAGTCGCCTTTATCATCCATAAAACCGGGCAGTAAACGGAATTACCCTTTTAACAGGCCAGTTTCAAGGGGGCCGTAGTACCTCTGCAGACTCATCAGCTTTCACCAAACAGTCCTCCATGAATGGTCGACCTTAGCTCATTCAAACTCTTCGAGTTATTCTCTTGATGACCTTAGGAGGCTGTTACTTAACACTTCGCAACTTCGCTGACTGCCTTTACATCGTCCTCAGTTGCTTCGTCAACTTGTAGTATTATCAAGTTTAAAATAAAAGTTCAATAACGAAATGCATTAATTTCCTAATCGATGGCGAGTGATTTGGTAAAACAAAGATCATACATAATATTCTCTACCTCCGGTTACAAACGTCTTTTTCCAAATCCCGGAGATAATCTAACACTATCCACGTCGCTTTCGTTTTTTAAGTGAATAAGCTGAAAAATTTTAATAGATAAAACAGTAACATAGATCTTGTTCTAATCCATTTCTTTTCTCGTTAATTACAAATCGGATTACAATTCATCGAAGATATAATTTCATACAGTTTGTAAATAAATCCAATTTGTTTTTGAATTTCAGAAATGCACGGTGCTTCTTATATATATTATATAATATTATATATATATATATATATATATATATATATATATATATATATATATATATATAATTCACTCTATATACCTTGAGAACAGCATACACCAAACGGTGATCCAAGTCACTGTCAATCGGTGTTTTCATGTCAGACCTTGGTTCCAATCGTGCCTGGTGGTGGATCATTTACGAGTCACAATTCCCTTCGGACTGAAGTTATTCCCAAGGCATGGCACATTCGACATTAAAATATATCTGAGGCCCGATATTTGTTCATATGAAAAGTCACGCGTGGGTAAGAGGCAAAAATTTTTATATATACGCGCACACACACATATAGTATATATGTATGTATGTGTGTATACATATATACATATATATGTATATATATGCTATATATGTATATATATGTATATATATATATATATTACATATATATACATATATTTATATAGATATATATATATATATATATATATATATATATATATATATATAACTGAATCACGAAAATATGGAACGTGATGAATACACAAATATAGACAAATTCCACGAAGGAAGAGAAACAATGAAGTACGGCAAGGCCTTTCGACTTTTTGTCTTTTACTTAGCAGAAGGTCGAAAGGCCTTGCAGTACTCCTTTGTTTCTCTATCCATTCATGGTAATTTGTCTATATATATCTATATATATAGATATATAAATGATATAGATATTTAATATATGCGCATACACACACACACACACACACACACACACACACACATATATATTATATATATATATATATATATATATATATATATATATATATAGATATATATATATATATATATATATATATATATATATATATATATTCATTCACCGGATATATTTTTTGTATTTGTAAGGCTTCTTAATTTTACATTTTCCTCACACTTTTTTTTGATAAGCTTAGCACTTCAATCTTCCTAAAAATTAGTCAAATAAACAAAATAAATATATTTCTTTACCTTGTCACTGTTTCCAAATGTGTAATAACTTTCAATATAACCATTTCATATCACCGTAGTTTGAATGTAGAAAATTCCTGTCCTGTTTTTTGTGTCTAGGAAGCCATTCGGAAAGAAACGGTCATCACATTTTATCTGTGTATCGTTTGATAACGACTATTTGTAATACAGTTTTTCTCGCGTTGCCGTATAATGTTTAAATTCTATTTTATTAAAAATTTGAATTGTTTGAAAAAAATTCCTTTTCGCTGACATATCTTTGCATACACGCACTCATTACGTGATGTAGAAAAACATGCAACAAATCACCATCAAAGAAAAACTTTGGATGCTATTAACACTGGGGATCTATGCTCTTACTCAGTTTTTCCTAGATAATGCAAAATCAATATGCAAATGTTGCCATTAGACAAGGGAAACTTGGGAGTCTGAGGTTTATGTCTCTTCCATGAGGATATTATGGGTAATGAAGAATGTCTAATGCCAATAAAAATGCGTAAAAACTACTCTAATAAAAGCAAGATCATTCGGTACTTTAGAACGTGAAAAGAGGAAGTGGAAGGTTCTACATCTGGAGAAAAACTCACAGCTGAACTAAGAAGTGATAGTTAAAGATGTCCGACAAGATGAAAAAGAAAGCGAGAGTGGGGGACAAATAAAAGGCTAAAAAAACACGCAGCTAGATGCAGAGATACCGCAAACAACCCTTCAATAATGCCTATAGTGCTCCCTTACGTGGCTTCATACAGGAGAGAAACTTTCAAAAGGTAAAAAGGACCCAATTTGCCTGATCTCTCCAGCTGTTGAGTAAAGGATGAACATCAGCTTCATCAACTTCTATATTTCAATGGAAAATTTTGTATAATACATCAAAAGTATTTTACGCATATCTGCCTTATACTGCTTAATCTTACCTCGGAAAATACTTTTCATTTGGCAATTTCAACTCATTCACCGACCAACTTACCAATCTGCCCTTAAAATATCGGAAACTTTACCCATTTCAAATGTCAACAACATCTTTTCTGTCGAGTGATTACAACAGGCTGTATTTAACCTCCACATATCAAACTTCAATCAAACGTTCCCACGCCTCAAGATTTGATTTTTAGAACACTACATCACAAGTCTTCTGTCCTGTTACGTTTCTCTCAGTCTACGCAATACTTATGAACATTACAATAAATTTTTACGTTTACAACAAAGGCCACTTACCTTCCAAAATTGTTATACTGCCATAACAATAAGGCTACAATCATTCTTGGCTAGTGAACGTCTTCAGTTTCTTCTCACTTGAATGCCATCATCGAACAGGTTACAATTCTAACTTTTAATCTATTTTTCATGATTTGTGAGTCTACTGTTCTTTTGTCTCTCTCATTCAGCAACTCTTCTCCCATCAACGAATAAGAATGGTTAATGTACACTCGTTCTGGAGAAAATCAAACTGAAGGTATAAAAAAAAAAGAGGGGGGGGGAGATTTCTTTGGCGCAATCGAGTTTTCTGTACAGCGTATAATGTTGTGCGAGCAGCGGCCCATGAAACTTTCCTCCACGGCGGGTGGTGGTCTGTCCTATAATAGCGTTGCCAGACGCACGATCATGGATAACTTTAGCTTTAAATAAAATAAACACTAATGAGGCTGAGGTTAGAGGGCTGCAATCTGGTATGTTTGATGATTGGAGGGTGGATGATCAACACACCAATTTGCAGCCCTCTAGACTTAGTAGTGTTTACATCTGAGGGCGGACAGAGAAAGTGCGGACGGACAGACAAATAGCCATCTCAATAGTTTTCTTTTACAGAAAACTAAAAGTTCAGGTGAAGAACTGGGACTGAACTGCGCAGCCATGCACTCAATCAATCAACAACCTAAAATGCCTGTTCCACAAAACTAACAGTGAAATTTTGCTTCTCATAATCTTAAATTTCCCTTTTTGACAAAAACACTGATGGTAAACTTCCTGATATTTCAAACTTCTGTCACAACCTGCAAGAATTCTTTATTACTCCACAATAACCATAATATATATATATATATATATATATATATATATATATATATATATATATATATATATAGTATATATAGATATATATATATCAGGAGGCGTTGAAGAAGACTACATTAAACATATGTCATCTTTATTCTCATTGCGACGTTTCGAGACCAATGTCTCATCATCCAGGCTAAAATAAAAGATAAAAAACTGATATACAATACAGCATTAAATTATTTTTGTTGACATAAAAAAAAACACTGAATAAAGTAATACAAGGAAAGTCACAACATTGAAATACAAGTTACTCTAAAAAATGAAATAAAATAAAACGAAATATATAAAAAAAAAAAAAAAACAAAAAAAGACATCATTAAAATTAGAATAGTTAAAAAAGACACCTTGTCTCAACGACGTTCGGTTGCTGTAATGGAAACGCATCGAAAGTAAACAAGAAGGGCCTGGTTTAAGCTATGTCCAAGGGAACAGATGAAGAGTTGTTGTTCAAGGTTGGAACTAGTTTCTTTATAGCTAGAGATTCTAAAATTGGAAAGTGATGTTCGTATGGACTTGATAACAATATATTGAAATCCTTGTAGTTTATACTATTTTTACAAAATCTCGATGATTTCTAATGTTAGATAGTTCTGTGTTGGACAGTTTACACCCTGTACGGAAACTAATGCCCGTATGTGCATCACATCTCACTTTAAGCAAGCGGCGCGTGTTTCCAACGTAAGTCTGCCTATTGCATCGGCAGCAAGTATAAATGTAGACAACGCCAGATTGCATTAAGGGAGGTAATCTCTCTTTATGCGCAACATATTACCGATAGTTTTAGGGTTCATTAAGATAAACTTAACATCAACCGCTGGAAAATGATTAATTAAAATTCTCCTTAAGTGAGGTAAAAAAAAAAAAAAAAAAAAAAAAAAAAAAAAAAGAGAGTCATGCATATAAGGAAATCGTATATAAAACTTGAGTTTTGGGCCAAATGTATTGCTGGAGGATGAAATGAAATTTCCAGAGTTTTCCTGACATATTTCATAAAGAGATTAGGAGGGTAATAATTTGATTTAAAATAATCGTAAAGGATTCCGATTTCTTTGTGGAAAAAAGACTCCAATCTGAAGTTAATGTAAGGTATATTTCGAAAGGCAACGTTCACAGGCCTTGGTCTTAACTTTTATAGTTTTTGTTTTTTCAATTTTAAATTAAATTCGCTGTCTACCCTCCTCCACTGAGCCATGCCATTGACTTCAGATTGGAGTCTTTTTCCACAAAGAAATCGGAATCCTTTACGATTATTTTAAATCAAATTGTTACCCTCCTAATCTCTTTATGATCTTCTCTTACATTCTAATCATCATCCACTCTTTCCTGTACCTCCCTTAATCCTTTCATTCACACAAGAAAACCACAAGAGGAAATCACGCTCTATTCCAAATCCTTTCCCCATTAAATTACTCGGACTTCTAAACACTTGAACATGTCTCGTCCTTAAATCTAAACTAACCCTAACAGACTACTTTTCTACATACAATATGGAGCCTCATCCCATCTTTTCTCTTAACAAATCTTTTACTATAATCTCAAACCTAACACACATCTCAAGACTGCAGATACCTCATCCAATTTTTACTGGAAGTTATCTGTTAATTCTTTATAATCGCTACCACAATTCATGCGCCAGGAATCTACACCGTTTAAGGATTCAACAACCAATATATTATTACTAACCCCGCCTCGTCTTTTCGTATACACTTAGTAGAAATAAGTCTATTGGTTTGGAAATCCACTCCTTATGCTAAGATACGTCCTAGATCCCGAATAAGTTTTCCGTAACTAATTGTGTACGCGGTGATTTCCATCCATTAATTTCTTGCGTGGTTTTGTAACATTTCCATTGTAACTACCATTGTTTCCCTTATAAAATGTCATGCCAAATAGTTCTTGCATTAATTAAATCTGCTTCTGTTCTAAGGACATTCGTAGACATCTTCATTAATCAAGCCAGTTTGTTCTCTAAAGTCTCCCCTCGGAATATATCTCCCTTTCAGCCAAAGCCTAAAAGAAATAAGGAAAAGGAGAAAGAAAGAAATGGGTGTGGTCCAACCTCGAAGACGGCAAAGAAACCTTTCTGCTGAAATAAGGAAGGATATATGAATATGGGAAAACTTAAGCTTAGGAAAATATCAAGGTCTTAGATATTGGCCGTACATTTTAATTGTTTTAGTGCGTTTATTTTTTACCTACCTGATAGCTCTCCAATATCAAAACATTATTTACATGAACATACGAGGGTTTTATGCAGCCGTCAATTCTCATTTAAGGATTCTGACTGTCACTTCTTATTCCTTCATTCTATCGCCAAAATATGCTTCTAAATGCCCAGCACAGAAAGTCTCTCATGCT
>NC_061098.1:20801637-20821637 GCF_015104395.2 Macrobrachium nipponense | reverse complement strand
ACCTTATCTTACTGAAAGCCATTAACTTAGAAAGTAAACGCTTCACATCGAACCGTATCGACGACAGCGTCACTACTTTTCGCTGAAGGCATTAAAATAATGAGTTTATAATTCATTTTACTGAAACTCCCTTAAAATATGAGACATACACTACCCTATTTTTCTTTTAAATTTACAGACATTGTTTACCATAAACATAGGGCAATTTACCTCTTCTTTCTGCAAGCATTCATCACAGAGTGCGGATCATTTCCTTTCTCTCATGTAGATGAATATTTCATCTCCCTTAACTAAGGTTAATAAAGAAAGTGTTATTTAGTATAGTAGAGGAAATACTACCAATGCATCCGAGGCTAAAGATAAATAATTGGTCTTCAACGCTTTTACGTATTTGTTGAAATTACGGCAGTGATACAAAAATAAACCTGTATTTGAAATTCCAACGAGAGAGAGAGAGAGAGAGAGAGAGAGAGAGAGGAGAGAGAGAGAGGAGAGAGAGAGAGAGAGAGAGAGAGAGAGAGAGAGAGAGTTTCCTCACTTCAAGTATTTAACGGATGTTACTCGCACGAGAGAAGCAGCTTTTGAATTTCCGGACTCCATTTATTTTATCTTTTGTAAAGTTAATTAAAACACTACTGTGTAGAGCCTCTTCTAGCCAGCCACACGTGACACTATACTCTGCATATAAATATATATACGTATACACACACACACAGAAGCATAAAATACATATGCACACACAATAATATATATGTGTATATATATGTATGTGTAGTATGTATATATATATATATATATATATATATATATATATATATATATATATATATATATATATATCTATATATATCTATATAATTTATATAATATATATATATACTCTACATGTCTATGTATATATTAATATATATATATATATATAATATATATATATATATATATAGAGAGAGAGAGAGAGAGAGGGCGAGGAGAGCGAGAGAGAAGCGAGAGAGAGAGAGAGAGAGAATTTCACATAAAAAATAAATAAAAAGGCTCAAAATGACTGATAAGGTTCCAAATAAAAGACAACTAAATAAAAATGGCTCAAAAGACTCTCCTCTCAGGTGCGACCAAATGACAAAAGAGATCAGGTACAGATGGGGCCGTCAGTCAACTTGAACAGAAAAGAACTACGGCAACAAAAACAAGGGGAGAAATCGAGGTTGCTGTAAAGAGAAGCGAATGAAGAGGAAATTAATGATAATGAGTCTTGGATGCAGACGAGAACTGAGAGAAGTCCGAGGTAAATGCAGTCCTCGGTAGACGGCACGAATCCTTTAAAGTTTTGTCAATACGGAAGAGAGAAGGGGCTCAATGAAGCAAGAGAGTGAAGAGGGTTGCTGCTGTAATTTGAGAATACTTGTGGAAGCGACTGTCGAGGACGTCAAGGGATCAATTAAAAGGTTGAAAAACAGATGGGAATTCCAGGATGATGCTGCGGTGCGATGGCGGCCGTGTGACTTTGTGCTCCGATATGGGAAAGGGTGTGGAAGAACTTGCGAGACGAATGAGGATGGCAGAGGCGACGATATGAATAATAGGGATGATTTTTTTTAGTATTGGAGAAAGCTTGTATGGTATGAATTTGGTTCATAAAAAACAAAGGTGACAAAAAGATCGTTAGAGAAAATAAATGTTTTAATTAAGAAAAGGGTATGTAGTTCCATGGAAAATAAATGTAACTAGGAAAGGGGTAAGCAATTCTAAGGGAAATAAACGTTGTAACTAGGAAAAATGTTTGTAATTCTAGGAAAAATAAATGTTGTAACTATGAAAAAGGTAAGTAATTCTAGGGGAAAAAAACTTGTAACTATGAAAAGGGTAATTCTAGGGAAAATAAACGTTGTAACTATGAAAAGGGTAAGTAATTCTAGGGAATATAAACGTTGTAACTAGGAAAAATATGTAATTCTAGGGAAAAATAAATGTTGTGACTGTGAAAAGGTTAAGTAATTCTAAGGGAAATAAATGCTTTAACTAGGAAAAGATTAAGTAATTCTAGGGGAAATAAATGTTTTAACTAGGAAAAAGGTAGAAATTCAAGTGTATGTTATAAAACAGTGATGTGAGAAGTTGAAAAAGCACAATAAAATTATGCAAGTGGAAAAATGTACCTAGAAGCTTATGATAGCATAAACAAAGGCAATGAGATGATGCCATGTATAAAGATATAGAAGATGCGTTGCAGAATGCTACTGGAATATGTTATGGGAGAGTGACTGATTTCACTGAATAACAGGTTGGAGACAAAAGTGGTTATATTTCTAATTGGCGAAGTGTCGACTGAGAAATGTGATGAAAAATTATTGAAAGGAGACGAAAGTGCGCACAAAAAAAAAAGGAAAATTCACATTAAATACAAACAAAAGTAAGTATGTGAGAGTAAATAGCATCTAGATGTTAGAGCAATACATGGGAAAATAGGAGGAGCTGATCTGTATACATATACATGTGTAGTAGTAAATATTAATGTTAATAGACAGACGGCAGATTGCAAGGTGGTATGACGAAGAAATTCGTTTGGCACCAAATCGAAAAAAAAAACCAGAAACGATGCAAAACTGCCTACAAAAGATTGGGAAAAGAAAACCTTCGGTACGGATGTGATTTGCTGGGAGTAGGGATAAAAGGTTGAACCTGTTGAGGTTGATTGTTTGTATAGTACATACACTGTAACGTGAGATGAAAGGGTAAGCAATTTACGGATTCTTAGATGTGGTTAAAAGGTTAGCATTAGTTAAAGGCTGGATGGGTGATTTGAGATTTTAGTGATTTTAAAGAACCGAGTATAATATTTTGGATAATAAGAAAGTGACAGCAAGAGTAGGAAAGAATTATTTACTTACTGCAGAAGAGGTGGTACTGAAAGGGAAATGTAACATCCTGAGCACACGTGCAGTGACAATTACGATATTGTCATTATTAAGAAGGAAAACGATATCATTTATAGGATTCGTTAAAGTGGAATGTGAAAAGTAGATATTGGAAAATGGTGCTGAAAAGAAAATACCTGAGTGAATTAATCCTAACACAAGATTTGTATTTTAATTGTGAAGATAAAAATGAAATTGTGACGAATTGAAAAGCAAGTAAAATTGGTTGTTCATGAAAATGTTATTTCATGTTGTCAAGTACTGGTATTTGATGACGAATTCGTCGACGTTGACACTTTCTCAGTAAGTTGTCTCAAGCTAATGGAATCTACTGACGGTACCCTTGACCTACATGACATATTCAGAAAAACCTGAAATTACCAACAATGGAGAATAAAGGCAATCTACTAGAGCACGATAGTTTGAATTAAGACTTAAAAAAATTTCTTTACAATTAATCTTATCAAGAGATAATCAACATTTTGTTCTAAATCGTGTTTAAGTTACTTTGTATCGCATTCATTTAAACTTTAGTTGTTTATCTAGTCGTTTTTGATGGTTAAGTAAAACCACGGCTGTCAACCTGTATGCGCGGAGTTTGCCTGAAATAGTGAGCGAGAATTGGGGTGCGGGAGATTTGCGAGGAAACTGCGTTGGAGAATAGTCAGTCGTCTGTATATTTTTGTTACGAAATATACTGTATACTTTTATACGAAATATACACCATGTTGTAGGCCACGTTTTTCTTTCATAGATCTCCCTAACACCACAAACTCTTTGTATTACCTGTGTATGTGTGGGATGAAGGTGTATGGCACAGTGTGTGCTGAGGGTTCATGACCTGTTGGTAAGCCTTGTTCGTGGAAGTTTTCTGCACATGAGGGTCATCCACGATTCAGCAGGTAAGTAAATTCGGAAGTAAGGGTTGTATTACGTGTCTGAAACAATACACTGTTGAAGGATAGATACATACATACATACATACAGACAGACATACATACATACATACATACATACACACACACACACACACACACACACACACACATATATATATATAATATATATATATATATATATATATATATATATATGTGTGTGTGTGTGTGTGTGTGTGTGTGTGTGTGTGTGTGTGTGTGTGTGTATAGAGAGAGAGAGAGAGTAGAGAGGAGAGAGAGAGAGAGAGAGAGTTTTTTCTTTGAACTTCTTGCAACATCAGCACTAGGCATGGAGGAGCTGCAAGACCCATGTTCCAGTTGTATGGTATTTTTTTCATTGCTAGTGTGGTAGAAAGTGTCCCTGAAAAGAGAAAAGAAAGACTAAATGCTTTCAGAGTGGTTGAAGAATTTTGGAAGGTAAAGTGCTGAAAGCAACACCCAAGTGACTAAGGATTCATTACAAAGTTGAGTTTTCTGAATGAAGGGAATGGATAACAGGTCCATTGGAAGAGTAGAACAATTATAGACTGTAATGATGAGCTGAAAACTAAAACCACTAACGGATATGTATTTTTTTAAATAAAACGTAGGATTTTAAACAAAATATTGTTGTCGAAAGGTTCGATAAAATATTTGGTATTTAATGTAAAGGCAACATTGTCGAATAAAGCAGAATAAAAGAAAAGACAACAAAATTTAGAACAGTGAATATGGAAAAGATAATATAATAAACACAAATAAAAGATCATAAAATCAATGAAAAGTTGTTTGAGCAGTATGAGAGGCAAGGAATTAATAATAATAATAATAATAATAATAATAATAATAATAATAATAATAATAATAAGAAGAAGAAGAAGAAGAAGAAGAAGAAGAACAACAACAACAACAACAACAACAACAACAACAACAACAAGATGAAGAAGATTGGGACCCCAGAGCTAGATGGCGTAAATCGTGAGAAGAAAACTTTAGAAAGCAGAAATACATTTGGAAGAAAGAAAAAATCCTATAAGAAGATTATTGATTTTTTCATATTTGAAACCTATGACGTCTTTGAGAGAGAGAGAGAGAGAGAGAGAGAGAGAGAGAGAGAGAGAGAGAGAGAGAGAGAGATTGCTATATTCATAAAGATGAAAAACTGCAGCGCAAACGAAATATCAGTTCCAATGAGTGCTGAAAGTAAAAGTTGGAGTTAGGTGTAATTAGTAAATGAGACTTTGACTTAGGAATGGCCAAATTTTGAGAGAACTATATTTCAACTGAATCTTGTCTGACAAAAAGATGTTATCGTTAATATATTCACAAAAAGCAGCAAAAACATAAAATAAAAAAGGACGAATTTGAAGCTGGCCGAAAAGAAAAATCTTTACTCTTCGTTAAAAACTGGCACGAGATGTATGAAATTATTTTGCACTGGCGAATTCGCAATAAATTGGCATCCAAATCATTTGGGATACATTTTTAGTAACTACTTTCGGGATTTTTTTCTTTACTGGCCTATGTAAAGTAGGTTTTCTTGCTATGATGCTATTTTCTGGTGTAATTTCACTTAAACATTTTCAAAGAAGCAAATGGAAACAAAAATAAAAGGCCCATATGATTAACCTTAAAGCCAAAAATTATATAAAACATATATCCATTCTATAAACACTCCAAAACTATTTTGAATTATATTCCCAACAATACACACCGTATTTATTGGTAATTATTTGGGCAATTGCTCAGCAAATCATGTCACTGTAATTTTTGACATCCTAGGTACGCCAGTACTCGATAATTTGGCTGTCGAAATAATGACAAATAATGAGGTGGCTGTAAACATAGTAGATCCGTAAGCGTTAATAGATCTGTAAGCGTTAATGATTTATTTTTTACATGTTAAAAGGGATGAAATACAGCTTCCTACGAAAGCTTTCAATGATTATAAAACCAAGATTACGGGATTTAAAAACAATGATGAAATCTTCATGTTTGGGAAGACGATCAGTAGATCCCAAAGGTGTCAATTAATTAAATTTCACCCAACTCAGAAAAAAGAAAATGTTTTGTTTTAAACTAAAATGTGGTCCTGGAAAGTAGGCCATCTTGAAAAATAATTATGGAAATTAAACCACAAATTTACCTACCTACCTACCTGTCACATTTCACAAGAATCAGGGGAAAAAAACAATGCTGACCTTAAAACTGACTCGTGACCTTGAAAAATACACCAAGGTCAAAAAAGTTCAATAATAGCTTCAACAATTACGCGTCAAATTTTACAACTAGAGAATTTTGTTAGAATATGACATTACAAAAGATTAAGCTTGTAAACTAAAATGTGTTCTTTAATAATAATAATTTAGTATACAAAATTATTAGGGTACAAGTGGCCATCAGTCCCCCAGGGTAACTAAGTTTCAGCATAAAACAAACAAAAGGGAAGAAGGAGGGTAATAGTATCAATACATACTTATAAACATTGTTTTCTTACAAAACGGGTAAAACAGGGTACTTCGTGTTGCTAATCCTAAATCTCAACACGACGCCGTAATATATTGTAAGCAACACCTTAGAACATCATTGACGGCAATAAGTAAGCTTGTTATGCTACCGAGGATATGACTTAACCCACAGACAGAGAGCAAAGTTTTTTTTTTTTTTTTTTTTTTTCCCCACAGGCCAGGAGGATGATCGCAGATTATTAAGAAGTCAGTTCCTACATAAAGGGGAATGGTAATCACGGCCATAACGGCCATGACAGAAAAAACTGTCATCATCATTACAGAAAGCAACAGAACAAAACAGTCACGGGCTGCTCTATGAGTAAGAGCCCGTGCTGGCATAAGGCCAGCTCAATCAAAACAAACAGAACAAAACAGAGGCACGGAGTTCTTTTAAAAGTCTAGGCATTGGAAAAAAACTCCTATCGCGAAACGTTAGTATCCTCGACTACATTCACGAAAATTTCATCAGAGGAGGTTGAAAGTGCATGGAATTGAATGTTCTCAATCATAACGAGGAAGTTTATCATCTAACACCAGTTACCCACGCAACACTCGAAGTTGTGCTGGCTGTACTGCATTGGTAAAATTAGCCTTACTAGTACTGATGTGAGTGAAGATCAATCCTTATAAACTTGCTCATGTGAAGTTAAGACGCTGCGAGAAAGATGTAACGCGAACAGTACTTCGTTAGATACATTTAATTTTTGCAAGTTTGCCTCTATACGAACGATAACAACAACAACAACAGCAACTGAATGTAAAGAAAAAAGCCTAGCGGTAACACGAAAGTTCAAGCACAAAAAAAAAGAAAAAAAACCATAACTGTATATTTTCCGGATTCAAAGTTAAATGATAAATTATTTCGAAATTTCAGTTCTGTAAGCTATAAAAAGAAATAGCCTATAACATCCCACTTGGATGTCCTACTATTCTTTTTTCTATCTACTTTAATGAAAAAACGGAACAAAACGTCTGTTCTATTCGATTCCTGTAATCTAACCGTTAATTAACTTCCGTCTCCTTACCTCAATTCTCCCCCATCCCTTTCACCTATATCGTATTACCCATTCCTCTCTTCCTTCCCTTTTTACCTGCTCTTGGCACCTTATCCCTCTGATAAAACTGTATGTTGTTGTTGCTGCTGCTTCCTCCCATTTCCATGTTTACGACATTTTTCATAGCTGCAAAGTTGAGTGGGAGCGAAAAATCCTCTTTCCTTCCTTCCTAAATTTTCCCCCTGCCCCTCTATTTCTAACCAACAGCTCCGGTGCAGTCTAAGGGCATTGTAATCGGAGCGGAGGTGGCCTTCCTCCTTATTTTGGCGCTGACGAAGCATCATTACTGTAAAGAGTTCTCGCGTTGCCTTCGCCTGTCTGCCTCATCGCTTCAAAGGATGATTTCCCTTTGTTTTCCTCGTTTTGTTTCGCCCTAGTTTTACTTTCATTCTAAAATTCCTTGTCTAGTCATTTTTCCTTCGTTAAAGGACATCCCGTGACGTTCCAGCAGCATTCTGATATCAGGATATTAACATGCTCTTTGTGTAGAAAAGAAAACCTAGTCCCACGATTTCTTTAAATTTTTCGTACAGAGTTTCTACTAGATTCTTTTCCTATCACCGTTCTTTGTTATCATCATCATTTCTTTACTTAATATTCTATTGCTCGTTTGGTGTTTCTCGCATTAATTTCCTGTTTGTTTTTCTGAAAATAAGAAATACTTTTATTTTATTTTGAGAGACCATCTCACTCTTCGGTCTATCTATACATCTGTCCTCAATATGCAAACACGCACCTTTCTCATAGGACTTTAAGACATTCCAAATACTTAGATAATAGAGTTTCCCACAACTTTCACGGGAACTTACAAAAAGAAATGGTCCCTAATTCTGAAAAAAAAAAAGTCTCCAGAATAAACCTTAGTTTTTCTTCTGTCATCGACATCCAATTATATTCTGTTATATTCTTATTCTCTACTGCTTTGCCTTTCGTATTCTTTTGGGATGAAGTTTACCATTTATTTATAGAACAGAATATAGAATTTAGACCAATGGTCAAGCGCTGGGATCTATGAGGTCACTCTGTGCTGAAACTGAAACTGAGAGAAGATAGGAAGAAAACTCGCAGTTACACTATGAAAACATTGTTAGGGGTGGGTGGAAAGTAAGACTGAAGAAAGAGAATATAAACGGAGGTACAGTAAAAGGAATTAAAAGGGCTGAAGCTAAGGACCGAAGGGACGCTGCATGAGGTATAATTAATTCATATCATAGATCATTTTAGCTACATTAATGATACATTACTATACTTTAGTGCTTGACATCCATTACATTACAGTGGCGATTACAGTTTGCAATAAATTACTGTTGTTTTGGACTTCCAAAGTCATCTTTTATTCCATTTCTTAAATGCTTCCATTTACAACCAATAACTGGTAATCGCCTAAAATATCATAATCCGTCAAACCAAGAACTTGACTTAAGAAACAAATACGCTAAGCGATGCCTTGGGTTTTTGAAACGTCACGAAAATAACACTTCACTAGATCATTAACCTTGTTCATATTTCCTTTAAGAAATTCTCGACTTCACACAGTCATCATCATCATCTAGCATCAATACGATGCTCGAAATAAATCAAGGGCCCCTCCTCTCTCTCTCTCTCTCTCTCTCTCTCTCTCTCTCTCTCTCTCTCTCTCTCTCGTGATAAAACGACTCATTCTTTCGAAGAAAGAGAAATACAGCCGACGTGGCCCCGAGTTCCCGACCCGAGATACATCAAGAGTATCTGATTCTTCCCAAATTGTTGGTCTAGATTCTATTCCGTTCGGAAAATGGGATTGTACGCGTCTTTGATAAAGACTTTTGATTTAGCCCCAGCGCTCTTTGACATAAAAGACAGAGAAAAGGAAGCCCTAAATGCTTTTGCTTACTGGATAGGAAGGAATACGGAGCTTGGGCCAAAGGCGATGCGCTGGGACCCATGAGGTCATTGAACCCTGGACGGTAAACTGAGAGCAAGTAGGGTTGAATAGTGACAGGAGGAAAACCTCGCATTTGCTCTATGAAATAATTGTTAGGAGAGGGTGGACAATAAGAAGGAAGAAAGGGAATATGAATGGAAGCACAGTACAAGGAATGGAATGAGTTGCAGCTTGGAGCCGTAGGGACGCTGCAAAGAACCTTTATCAATGCCTACAGTGCAGCCCGTGAGGTGCACTGACGGCACTTCCCCCCTACGGGATGCCCACTGGATGTAAAAGACCTCAATTTCAACGATTACAAGGCTGATATGTTAGATATGAAAATTTATTTATATATAAAATACTATTCGGTAAAAGCTATACAAAAATTATACATAAATTCATAATAAAGTATGTATATGAGGAAGAAGAAATATGAGGATATGAAGATATGAGGAAGACGAAATATGAGGATATGAAGATAATGACAAAAGATAAGTAAAATTTTTAAAATAATTACCAGCTGAAAAAAACAAAAAAAAGATCAAGTAAAAAAAATTAATTACTATTAATAAGATGAGGGGAAACCGCATCATGAGCAAGGTCATTTGAAAATCTTGTCTTATATGAAAACAAAGGGGATAAATATAATCCACTAACAGAAAGAAAGCCAAAAAAAAAAAAAAAAAAATACTAGGGGTCATGATTAGTAAATACGTGTAAAAGCGTCACTCTTGAACTTCGCAAGTCGCCTCAACTACATATCCTCTTATTTCTGAATCCTATCCGTTGGCATTATTTCGCTCACAGTTTCGGTGAGATGAGGAAGTCCCCTCCACTCCCCAAATCATCTCCCCCCCTCCGCTAAGCAGCTTTGTGGAATCATTTCTTGAGTTTAATATGGAAATCTGGCACCCAAGTTTCTAAAACCATTCCCCAAGTTTAATCTAAAAATCGGCATTCCTTGGATAATTGGTCGGTCGACTGTTTCTTTCTTCCCGTTCCCATGCTTTAGAATCCTGTCAATGCCACCGTTTCCATAGAATACTCTCATGTTCCGAAAATCATCCTTAGCCCAATTACTGCATCCAAACTTTCATTACGTTACTTCGCCTCTCTCACCTTCTTACCTATACATTTCACCCGTCCCGATCCATCCCTGAAAAATATTCTGCAAAGATAATTATCTGCCCACTCTCGAACTTCTCCTTCATATCATTGTAAATATAATATATAATTTATGACCAGCGTATATTTCTTTTAATTTCTTCTAGTTAATTAAGTATGCGAACTGAAACACCCAACAGTCTAAGAAAAGATATTTAATAAATTCCATAAGAAAACTTGACGCAACGTCGACGTTTACGAGTTTAAATATAGGCGACAGGGGAGTGTCTGCCAAACTGTGTAAACACTGCATGACCTGGCTTGAAGGTGGAAGACTGTAACTTGTCTGAATTGCAATTAGTGACTTTATCATAAAATATTCTGAATGTAGTAAGTAAACTGAAAGCTCGATTTCGTTCTAGAAATGAGGAATCTTGTGAATTTTGTGTTCAGCAAGAAATGGCTTTCTCTGCATGTTTGTTTGTTTGTTTATAATACCATGCCACCTTTTATCAACTTTTATCATTTTCCAATTTGGCCCGAGGGAAAGGTTCTAGAAGTGAAATAAAACATGCTATGTTATGAATTTTACAAAGTTTGTTCAAAAATCGCATAAGATGCAAGAAGTCCAGAGGCGTTAAAGAGGTTACTTAACAAAGCATTCCACATGAAATAAGTATCATTTAACGGTACAAATGATATTTAAAAACATTTCACCAGCATCATACAAGATAAAATCAAGTAAAGAAGATACAGAATTATATACAATACTTTTTATCCTTTAAATATTTCAACTGTCGGAAAGGACATGCATTTAAAAAGCAATCCCTAACTGCGTAATGCAACCCTTCAATTATAAATATTATATGTCGTAGGCTTCGTTTAAAAAAATTCATAAATCTCCTTATATAACTACAGAATCTTTTGTGTCAGGCAACCAATAATATTGATTTTCATTTTTACTGTTTAACTTTCCTGAGGTATGTGGTACCTTCACTTCTATTCACCAATGAAATGAAGAACCATTACGCTAAACGCCGTTCTTGTAACTATTCGCATAAGAGCAACATCGTTCCGCTGCAGCCTCCCCTACGTTTTCATAATAATTCAGTGTATCTAATCAATCACTCACAGACGATATCCAATCTCCATTGTTTTCCAGGACGCTTCCAGGACGTGAAGTAAATACACAAAGGGTGTGTCTCCCCTTCCTCTTAAGGCGATTAGTTTTTGCAAATTACTGTTCACGTTCCCACGCTCAATCTATTTTGAGATATATTAATTCTTTCAATTTGCTCTCTCTCTCTCTCTCTCTCTCTCTCTCTCTCTCTCTCTCTCTCTCTCTCTCTCTCTATATATATATATATATATATATATATATATATATATATATATATATATATACATATATATATATATATATATATATATATATATATATATATATATATATATATATATATATATATATATATATATTCAGTATCTGTGGTTAGGACGTTGGAATTTCATTAGATTCCCAAGCAAGGCAGTAAAATTTAAGCACTTCCTTTAAGAACCCACTGAATCTCTGTTGACGCACATACTAAATTATGTACCAAATACTCATTCTGCTGTGGACTGTACCAACGGTAAAGAAGGTGTAAACTCGTATATACTCCAATCACTTTTTTTACCTTAGCTGGCTGCAAGGGTATAACATTCAGTTCTCGGGGGCGTCTTTGAGGTAATGATAACCCCCATACCCTTCTCTGCTCTTGCTACGATCCATGTGCCTCATTCAATTACTGGATTCTGGATGATCATGTTTAGTGAAATGTCGGCCATTACCGAATGTCTCCTTAGCTCTGCATCGTCCACTCTCATCAAGTTCAAAAACTGTACCACTTAAATCTATCTCGCTCACGCTATGGTGCTCTCTGAATATTTAGGATCCGTTGCAAACTCTTCCTCAATGAACAGTCAATATTATCGCGGTCTCACTCTCCTCAATCACACAGTATGCGCGCTATTCAACAACATTTCCTTCGTTTTCACGTTACCAAACCGCTTTAAAACACAGACAAAACATCTCTGAGTTGCTTTGGGATTCCTTGCAGCCTCGTGAAATTCAGTATGTAAACGCTCTTAGCTGAATGGAAAGAGAAAACTTCTATTCAACAAAGAAATGTTGGGATATGTCTACCAAAGCACAACGTGTATTAAAAAATGAGTAAAAAAAATAAGAATTTACTGAAAAAAATTAATATTCACCTTCATAAAAACGTTATCAAACCTGTCAAGCAGAAAAATAAAAGCATCAATGTCGTCTAAGAATAAAAAAAATAAAAAAAATACGAAAACACAAAGTAAAACCTTCAAATTTCTCGTGGTGTTGATTAAAATGGGCATTTAACTAAATAACAATCAAAACCTATAAATAAGTATGTATTATTTGTTCTATTTGATGCAACTTTTCAACGCAGAGATGGACTATTACTACTACTATTACTACTACTACTACTACTACTACTACTACTACTGTATACAGCTACATGGAGGAAAGAGAAAGTGGTTGGAAAGAGAAAGTGGTTGCTGGAAGCCGTCAAACACCTAAATGTCTCCTTACCACCATCTCCCACTCATAGCGAAAAAAAAAATAAGACATAAAAGAAAAAGCCAACTTGTTATAAAGTCTTTCTTCATTCTTATTCTTCCAACAAACTGGGGCCGCACTTTGTTTTTCCCCCGAAAGTTTGAAAATAATTAATTAGTTCCCTGTAGAGCGATCACGCAACTCTTCTCGACTCCCCTGCTCTCATCAACAACTTCGTCCTGTTGACTCCACTTTAATGTTTGCTTCTGCCAACACTCAGTAGAAAAGACGAGAGAGGGTAGAGAGAAGGGACGAAGATATATATGACAGAGAGAGAGAGAGAGAGAGAGAGAGAGAGAGAGAGAGAGAGAGAGAGAGAATGCCAATAATAACTCGAGTGTTTTCTTCCTTCACTCAGTTTTATTCATCCAAATTTGCCACAGACCTAAAATGCTTCAAATCAATTTAGCAATTCATATTTCTCCACTGAAAAAAAAATGTAGCTGGTATTATAAGCTATAATGATAAAACTGGAAGAATATACCAGGATACTGAACATACTTTACTACATCAACGGCAGGTTCGAGGTTTCCCATAAACCGAAAATTAAGCTACTGACATCAAGAATTATGGCACAGTGAATGAAGCTGTGGCATAAATCAAATAAATAGGTCAAATTACATTTCCGTGTCGTTGCCAGAATTTTATGAAACGTTTACAGTACTGTAACTGTTTTAACCGCAATGCCCTCTTAATTTATCGAATTATTCACTCTTTTTGGATATGCATGTCAATCCAAGCCTGAGATAAAAATGCAAAATATTGAAGAAATTCTGACGTCCGCATATGGAGTATCAGAACGAGGTCACGCTACCGACCTGACCGTGACTATAGTAAGAAAGAGTATATGTGGACCTAAATAAAAAGTAATGTGTGTGAGAACGGTATTGTAAAATACTGCTTCGATTAAAATTATTTACCTCACAACAAACAAAAAACATTCACACTTTTTCTTTGGAGAGAGAGAGAGAGAGAGAGAGAGAGAGAGAGAGAGAGAGAGAGAGAGAGAGAGAGAGAGAGAAGCAACTGCCAACGACTACAGTATTTTGTTGTTTGTTATTGGAAGTTATAGTTAGAAATATGATCAAGATACAGCACTTGGAAACAGCTGTAGCAAGAGAGCACATAAAATAATATTTCAATGTGCAGTGTAGCATTGCCCTCTTTTTCCCCATACGTGTGCACGTTTATCAAGCTACAATTGACCCATTTACTTCGAATTAACACTACCTTGGGAATAACAGCACCAACCCTGATCAAGATTAGAAACAATGCATGTTAAGGATAAAGGGAAGACAGCAATTTAATGTTCTTACATAATGTCTGTGTGTGTGTGCGGGCGTACCTGGACGAATCTAGATCGGTGGTAAGGTCCACAGTTTGATTTCACTCATGCCATACACCAGTTGACCCAAACGTGAATATGTACCAGTATTACCTGATGTTATTAACCTCACCCTTAGAGACTTGCTGAAGTGGAAGAAGCTACGTTTCTGAAACTTACTGAGACAAAAGGGAATGAAGAGTTGAAGGAATGGCAATGACAATTAGTGAATTAGTGAATGCTGTCTTGTGTAGCTGAAAGGTCTGTAGAGCTAAGGAAAAGGTAGCGCTTTTAATGAAACGGGAATGTATGAAAATACAAAAGGACTGTATGGGTAAGGTAAGTGTGGCAATAGTATAATTTGTGATGGTGAATGCATATGATCCACGAAGGGAGAAGACGCGAAAAAGAGGAAAAGAAACTGAATCAGTATGTGGCCGGTTTGGAGGATATGAAACGATAGTTTTACCCAGTAAAATGGCATTGTTCTGGGGTAAATGAAAATGGCGAGTTTTGCAAGAATGTACTTAGAATAACGCTAGACTGTAGAACTACACGCTAACCAAAATAAAATACAAGTATACTTGGGAAAAAATAAAATGGTGGGGAAAAGAGACTAGTATTGGCTGAAATATATCTGATAATTATTTCGATTAGCAAAAGTTAAGATAAATATAAGCTTAAGAAGAAGGTTGACGATGGACCTGGACCCTATATATCTAAAACAAAGGAGTTTGCTGAGTAGGAAGAGTAAATAATCTTATAAGGAAAAATGTGCGAATTGTGGGCATGGGTTAAACAAACGGAGGTCGCAGTAGTATATAAGGAACTGAACTATAGCATCATAGGGACACAATGAAGTTTTGTACGGATAAGACGGAAGGAATAACAAGTGGTGGAAGAAGGGGAGTAAGTAGCGAGACGAAGTAATAGAAGATTTAATGAAAGAAAAGTGGAGTTTACCAGCGATGCTATTGCGTCAAGAAGTGATCCTACGTAAGTATAAAATAGGTAGGACAGGGGAGCCACAAAGAGAAATAAAGTGGAAGAGAAATAAAGTGGAAAAGAACTTCAAGGAGAATAAAAAGTTTTCCAACAAGAAAGTAAATGCAAAATAAAGAAGCCAATGAAGAGATACTGTCCGAATTGAACGCCGTCCTAGGTCAATGAGTGAGTGTTTTAAAGATTAATTAGATGAAAAGGATAAAAGTGAGGAAAAACTAAATTGTGACAAAATGGAAAGGATGTGTAATTTTGATAATGGTCCACAAAATTTACGCTGAGGACATAAAGAAGGCAATTAAGTGGTTCGGGAATGGAAAAATATCAGGAGCTAATAAAATTACCAGTGAGATGTTTGTGGCATGGTGGTGACAGTGTCGCCCAGTGGCTGACCATGGTTTGTAAGGTATGTGAGGATGAGGAACGGTTACGGGTGAGAGGCCCAGTTGGTCATTAGATACGGGTAAAGATGATAGAGATGACCATAAGAACGTACTTAGAATACCATGGAGGGCATGTGGTATGATTTTACAGAAAGTAATTAGATAAAAACTGATTGGGAAAGAACAGTAAGAATTACGAAAGGGTACGAGGATTAACTGTATGTAATAAACAACTGAAAAAAACTAAGTGGCATACCTAGACATGGCAAAAGCTTATGGCATAATACATAAAAAGGTAAGTGGAAGGTGTTAGTTAAGTTATAAAGAGAGTTACTTATGAAGAATATATATGATGGAGAGTGACTGATTTCGAAGTGAATGTTGGTCTGAGAAAAAGGTGTGTTGTCTCTCTGGCTGCTCAATCTTTATGGATGGGGTGATACTACTAGTCAGAGAACGACTATTGTCTATGAAGATCCAAAATAAAATGGAGGAAATCGGAGGTGTAACTGGAGTGTGGAAGGGTTGATGTTTGATGATTATGACCAAAGATATTACAGTGCTGGTTGGGGGAAAGCGAAGAGAAACACGAATTCAAGGTTATGAGGGTAAATGGATTCCAAGAAGGAGAAATAAATATTAATATTGGATGATGGCAGAATAAGACAAGAAGTAAGTTACAGAGTGGGTGAAACAAGAGGAGTAATAAGAGGAAAGTAAAGACTGGACAGAGACTAGATTTGATTATGGAAATCAGTGATGAATGTAAGGATACATAGAAGTGGTATAGGATTTAGTGTAGACGAAAGGACAGGATGGAAGACGAAGAGTTTGTGAAAAATATAATTCGGGAGTGATGGGGGAAGGAGGCGAGAAAGACAGAAAATGTTTAGGAGGAAGCAATCAGGAAGGCAAGGCCTTAATATCCCGGAAGCTGGAGAGTGCATGCAGGATGAGGGAGGATGGCGCACTGTAGGTAGGCCAGTATAACACACTGACAGGTACATGGATCGATGATTAGATTATCGAAATACCATAGATTTTTTTTTTCTAAGAAATGAACTTATCGTTTTCCTCAATCTTGGATAGATCCTGATTCTCTTGCTAAAGAGTCGAGGCTTATCACCATTTTATATTCTCTCAATAATTTTTTTTTTTATAAATGATCAAATTTACTGAAATTCGTATAATCCTTCATAACACAAAAACGCAAAAAAATCGCACTCCATTCACGCAGCAGAGGATGCTCACTGGAGCCTGCCAGAACTACAGGAGTAACTCGGGAGCTATCTCGTCCAGCCCAGTGTGTGACGCCACATGAATATTCAGCAATGAAAGGTGTAATAGGCTATAAACACGGAGCGCATGACCTTGTTTGCAGCACAAACACCCAACGACCGTACGGTTTGCAGTAGACCACGCACTCTTCGTGCGTGTGTGTGTGTGAGAGAGAGAGAGAGAGAGAGAGAGAGAGAGAGAGAGAGAGAGAGAGGTGGGGTTATACAAAGCACTACTTCGTTATGAGTACAACTTTTTTTTCATGAATTTTACTAACCAAGTAATGTTCTGGGTAACTTCATTTCACACGACATTAATACATTTAAATTAATATTGAAATATAAAAACAAAGGCATTTAAAAATTAAATTAAGGCGGTAATACGACTCTCCTTAAAATCAGGAAGCAGCTAAAGTTGCTGCAGTGGTATTCAGAGAATGAGCATGCAAGATTCAAGTGTTTGAGCAGCGTAATAGAGCAACTACCAGTTACATACTTCGGATCAATCAATAAAAGTGTTACCAGGTCAATGGATGCCTCCCGCTTGCTATCACAAAGTCAAGAAAATTTCATTTCGCTGCATTCTCCACCTCATTCGGGGGAACGAATAATGTATCGGTTAAAACTGCCAACAGAGTTGAGTCACAACTACTAATTCCTCGTCGATCCTCTCGACGCGCACTTAGCAACACAATTACACAATTCCATCTTACGCGAATATACTCGATTTTCCTCGATACGGACGCCTTTCCGATCCAGTACCTCTTCTAATCAATCCAGCAAGCACTTTCTCCGTCTCTCCCTTCTCAAAAACATAACATATCGTCCTCCACTCTCTTAACTTGGATACACCGCAACCAAACCATTTTTTTTCCCACCCATGCTAATTTTTCCTTCATGCTATCATCATTCTACACTTCTCACCATTTTAAATCCTTAATTTACATATATTACACAACCAATTAACCTCATCAGTTTCCACATTTGTGTCCCTAATACATTTTCATTCAACCTCTATAAACAAACCTACCTTCTTGTCATTCGTCTCAAATTTATATGAAACTTTAGAAATCCCTAATATAATTATGGTCTATATATAATCATGGCCTGTACGTTTTGCAATGATAATAATCTGCTGCTTATCTTAATTGAACTAAAATTGAATTGTAAAACTGACAGTTCAAGTTGCACACTTAATATAGCAGTTACTTGCGCGCAACCAACACCTACTAGCATTCAGAGTATAGCCTCATGTGCTTACAATTTTCAACAGAGTAATGCAGGATACTTACTGCCACTTAACGCTAATAAAGTACGACGAGAGAGAGAGAGAGAGAGAGAGAGAGAGAGAGAGAGAGAGAGAGAGAGAATTGTATGCTAGAACACTGTGAAAAGAAAGGTTTCTACGGAATCTCGGGAGAAAGAGAAAGAGAATCACATTAAAACACCCTGGTTCGGGAATCGTAACATCTTTTATAACACGACATACAAGCCAAAAATCACACGAACTTCTGGGTGCTAAATGAACGCATGAACCACGGTAAGTACTTCCATAAACCCTGATGATTATGGCGTTGATACTTTGGATACGTAGCTAATTGGAGCACTCGAGCTTTGCACTTGCCTAATTAGCTTGCCTAGCAGACAAATAGTAAACCACCTTTCTCTCTCTCTCTCTCTCTCTCTCTCTCTCTCTCTCTCTCTCTCTCGTCCTCTCTCCTCTCTCTCTCTCTCTCTCTCTCTCTCACACACACGAACTGAACGAAATTCATAAAGGTTTCTATCTACATGTGCATGTGTGGATTGCATTCATAAACCTTGTACTTTTAATGTAAAAATGACAGAAGTGAAACAGAAATCAGTCTTACGAGTTTGAAGTATGACTGTGAGATAATGGGACCAAAGTCAAAAGGCTGGGGGTTCAGAACCTAAAAAGACTGTGTGGACTAGTGAAGAGTACGAATGAGTTCAGTGATGAAGGGAAAACATGCAATATTAAGTGAACAGGGTCCAGGATGGTTTAAAAAATCAAAGAAATCTTTTGGAAAACTCTGCATCTGTGCCTAATTGGGTTTGGAGCAGAGCGTGGGATCTGCTCGTTGACCTCAGAGCAAAGGCAAATGACGTGAAATGAACTACAAAATTCTGACTTGGTTGCCTTGAGTGGAAATGTATTCTGACAGGGGGATAGTAGTTGAAATGAATTGAATGAATATAGAATTTGGGCCAGAGGCCAAGCACTGGGCCCTATGAGGTCATTTAGCTCTGAAACGGAAAAGGACAGTAAACGATTTGGAAGGTGTAACTGGAGGAAAACCTCAAGGCAAGTTGCACTATGAATCAATTGTTAAGAGAGGGATGACAGTAAGTTGGAAGAAAGAGAATATTGATGGCGGTACAGTAAAATAAACGAAAGGGGTTGCAGCTAGGGGCCGAAGGGAAGTTGCAAGGACTTTAGGTAATGCCTACTGTGCACTGCATGAGGTGCACTGATTGCACTGACCCCCCAACCGCGATAATTTAAAGACAAGCAAAACTGACGAAAGTAAAAATACAGATATGAAGATACAGAAATAGATCTGCAAAAGTGAAAGTCTGGTGACTTTCTCTCGTGAAGATAGTAAAGGAGGATAAGCTGACACTTGGAACCTTTGGGAAGCTGGAACACATGACAGCCGAAGAGGACTTATGAAATTGTTTTGAAGTCCTGGACCGGATGCTTCTCAAGATCGAGAACGAGCGACAGATGGAGATTTGTGCTAGCATCGAATGGCTTTTGATGAGACCTCTGTGTGGATGCATAAAACTTGGAAATTTTTCCATATGGGGTATTTATCTTCAGAAATTAGCAGATATGATAGTAACTGCTCTCTTGACCTTCCTGTAACCAACCCTCATTATGAAAAACGGGCTCTTGGTGTCAAAAACATACGTGTACACATCATTTGTAGTGTATAATATATATATATATATAT
>NC_061098.1:20764137-20799137 GCF_015104395.2 Macrobrachium nipponense | reverse complement strand
TGACAGACTCAAGAATCGACCTCTTCAGAGATTATGTATTGCGGGTTGAAGGGTATACAACAAAAATCGCCTATTCCTCACAATTCAGCGTCGTCTCCATCACTGCCTACATGAAAAAGTATAATGTCCTATAAACCCCAAGGGCATCAGCACACAACACAAGTTTAGTATAGTACCATATATGTATATGTATGCATATAGATATGATTACAATCACTTTAGTACGTGATTCGTTCATCATATATTACGACAGATGAAAAGTGTAGTATTTTAATATATGTAAGTATGTATGTATGTATGTATTATATATATAGATAGTATAAATATATTTAATATAAACTATATATTTTGTACCGTACGCTTTTTCCCCATTGAGGGGTTTATGCAACAAAATTTTAATTCCCAAATGAATGAATACTTAGGTATGACAGTCCTTACACTCATTCACTTATCTAAGTGCACGAAACATGTATCAAAATAGCGTCAGTGAAGTCCCAAGAGTATACCTGTTATTGCAATTCTCATTCAATTGGAAATTCTGCCATTTCTTAAACAATCTATTCCTCGATCACCACCATACCTGTCCGTCCGCTCTTTTTCTCTACGCCCTCAGATCTTGGAAACTCCTGCTATGTTGATCATCCACCCTCCAATCATCAAACATACCAAATTGCAGCCCTCTAGCCTCAGTAGTTATTATTTCATTCAAGATTAAAGTTAGCCATGATCGTGCGTCTGGCACCGCTATGGGTGAAGAACACTTACCATAACCCGCCAGTTGCTGAATGTTTCATGGGCCGCAGCTGAGTTTCACGGCCCTGGCTGAGATTTTCATATAGAATTATAAGCTGTACAGAAAACTTGATTGGGCCGCAGAAACGTTTTATTTATTTATTACTTTGACAGATTCTCTTTCCATTTTTCCCCATCAATCTCAAATCCGCTCCCAACAGCAGTGCAGCGTTAAGAAAGGTGTTTTTTTTTTTTTCCACTTAAAGCTTTAAATATTTACATTACCTATCACTCGCTGTGGTGAAGCGGGTAGCCAATACCGGCGACGGAGCATCAGCTGCACGATGGCCCATGCAAGTGCTACGATGACATTAACACTTGAACCCGGAGGACGGTATTTCGTCGTGCTATGACAACGGCGAGCGACAATTATGGCGAGAAGGAGAAACATTAAAGCAGCACTAAGACCCAAACCAAGATTCCCTTGTTGGCATTGCTGTCGTTTCTGTTGTTATACTAGTTTTTATTAACGGTGCTCACTATTCGTAATGGCGAAACGGGATGAGGAAGGAAAAATATATTTACAGTTGCTTACAGTGTGCAATTAGTTTTCGATCTTAATACACTTACTATAAACTCAAGATGACGAATGCATTTTGCTCTTATTTCTTTTATAAAAGTGTAACAACAAAACAAGTAAAAAAAAAATGCTCCTAAGTTTCTTCAGCACAATCAAGCTTTCTGTCCGGAGGTGGCCTCAGCCACGGCCCGTGAAACTGAGCCAAGGTCCGCTGGTGGCCTACGTTGTTGTTTACCTATAGCGTTGCCACAAGTACGATTATGACTAACTTTAACCTTAAATAAAATAAAAACTACTGAAGCTAATGGGCTGCAATTTGGCAAGTTTGATTATTGGAGTGTGGGTGATCAACATACCATTTTGCAGCCCTCTAGCCTCAGTAGTCGTTAAGATCTGAGGCGAACGGACTGACGGACGGACGGACAGAGTCGCCACAATAGTTTTCTGTAAAAGGAGACAAACAAATTCTTACTCAAGCCAAACCTTTCAGAGGGAAAACTCTTTCATCAAGGAATCAGATTTTGCACTAGGGGGAAAAATGGATTCTCGGAGGGTTTCGCTCACAATTAAGAAGCATAACTTTTTTTTTATCTACGATTCTTTTTACATCAATTTTTTTCATCCAAATTTTCTTTCGCAAAATTCCTGTAAATTCCATTAACTGAGTATTATGAACAAAACTCCGTTTGTTTAGCATAGCTCAATTCACCAGCTGACAGACCTGACTTTTTACAGCAATGAAACCCCTTGTCTGAAAGATATCAAAATTATCACTTAGAATCTTGAAAGAAAGAATTGAATTGTGCACTGCGTATAAAAAGCCAAAAATAGCTGGCTACGTGTCTACTTCGTATCAGTAATTAAACTCTTAATGAACTTCCATTTAGTCGTAGAAGGGGAATTATGATTTTATAATTATTTATTGTAAACATTCTCTGTTGGAAAAATACACATAATACAAGCCTACACCTAATCCTGTTTGTGTGCGTGTGTCATTTGTGCTGTTGTTGTTGTCAGTGCAAGTGTGCCGAGGAACTGTATGTATGTATATACGTATTCACACACAAACACACACATATATATAGTATATATAATTCAATTATCTTTCTCTCATGATCAATATTTTGTTTTTGGGCCTATACCAATAATTGTACTCAAAACTATTTCCATTATAAAGAGAGTATCAAGAAGTAAAATAATCAATGGAAAAAATATATAGGACCTATACTATGTGTTCTCACTATGTTTATTATAAGTTTTATTATAAAAAAAAATTCACATGATATTCATCTGGATACCGGTAATTATTGCGAAATCTAAGAGTAGGAAATGAGAACATTAAATCGTACTGAAATTAGATTAGTTACTTATATGCATGAATGGATGGGTATAAGTCTACGTCATCGCTACTAAAATGGGGAAAAACACACACTTTGTAACAGGTGTAAGCAAACTACTAAAAGATATATGGAAGCATAAACAAACATGAATAGCATCGAAAAAATTCAATTGTTCGATGATGAAAGGGCTCTAATATATTGACTCGATTACTCTGACACTAAATCTGCAATAAATGGGGTATTGAAAATCCACAAAATGAAAATAAAATAAAATTATCAAAATAAAAAAAACAGAAAACTACAAAGGAACATATTAGGAATCCACTACATCCTCAAGAAAGGAGAGAAACAAGAACACGGTAGGTAATCAGCATGACCTCCATAATGAAAATAATAATAATAAAAAAAATGTAAGCTTAATATGAAAATCGTGAAAGCTACTCATGATCCTTGACGGTAAAAGAAAGAAATTTCACAGCTTTTTAGGAATAGTAAGAAAATAGTTCGTACAATAGTTTGAAAAATTAGAAGCTTTAAGTGCAAATCACTGAAACTTGATAGTATATATTACATAATCTCCAAAGAAATACCTTGGCAACTTCACATAGAACAGCAAGATTAGTATGGATATCTGGCTTCTTCAGAAAATCTTTTAGACTTGAAAGTAAACAAACTGAAACGTTAATTTGGAAAAAGAGCAACGTTTAAAAAATGTATAACTCATAAAACCCAATAGCTTCGCTACACCATTGAAATATTCAAGTGTCAAAAAAAAAAAATAAATAAATAAAGAATACTTCACAAAACCTAAAATGCATGGAACGAAAATTCTGAAATCTTAATAACTACTCTCTACCTCCCCTTTCTAGTTTTTAGAAGAAAATCGAAATTCCTGATCAAAAAGACCTCCTTACTTCCACATAATCAAGTCTGAAGTCTCTCTCAAGATTATCAAAGGAGAATATTTTCACCTTTTTTCTCGGCTTTAGACATAAGGGAAAGGAAATTCGAGCCTTCAAGCGTGGCTCAATAAAAATTCAATTTCGAGGCAGGGAGGCCTCTTAGGAGAGAGAGAGAGAGAGAGAGAGAGAGAGAGAGAGAGAGAGAGAGAGAAATGGAAAATATAAAATCAACATCATAAATCACAGATTAAAAACTTTTTTAAATAAGTTTTTTTCCTACAGATAGCGAAATTTAATGAACGTAAAGTTTACGACTCGAGTTTTTTTTTTATGAATAAATTTCGCCCCAATAATGGCTTTTCTCAGAAGACAGATTCACGAGCTATCGACAAATCCCTAACTTTTCATAATTTTCTATTATATTTTTGTATGGGATCAGGATTAATTTTTTTTCTTACATCGGTTTGAGTGGTTAGGGTTCTTGAACAATCTTGAAATTCTAAGAAAAAAAAAATCAGAAGCGGGAACACTATTGTACAGTCCAATTATAAGTGATAACTTATAGAATTGGAGGCAAACTTGAGAGAGAGAGAGAGAGAGAGAGAGAGAGAGAAGAGAGAGAGAGGGTGGGGGACTTGTATTAAAATCTAAATGCTGACAGAAAATGACCCTTAGGATTGTAACTGAAATTATCAGGAGTGGGATACTTTCTTTTAGCAGTGGAAACTTATCTGAAACTCCAATTAGGACAATGCCAGAAATTAACTTCTAACAATTATTCCGTGATTAACAGGGATAGGATTCCGTTGTTTTCATTTAAACGAAGAATATGAACCAATCAAATGGACACAAAAACAAACGGATTAACTCACTTGATTTATAAAAGTTTGGTCTGATGACCAACATTGAACCAGTTAGGTTATTCAGGCAGTGGTTCAAAGGAAAATGCACGCTAATGGGCATCTAATATAATCAACGTCTTAACTTCTATCTCTGTGTAATATTTATAGGCAAAGAATCTGATGGCATTATCATTGTCATCATTATCATCCTCCGAATTATCATTATTATTACCATCATCCTTGGGCTGTAACTTGGAGGTAACTTGCCCTGATCTGAATCAGGAATTAAGGGACTATAATAGTTATCTGTGACCTCAGCAGTTTAGAGTACTCTTAAGAGTACTCTTAAGAGTACTCTTAAGAGTACTGTGTCGTTGTCGAGGTATTGTATCATTCACGCAAACCATATCCACGCGACTATGACTACTTTACTATAAAAACAAAAAGTGAAAATTATCTCATTCGTCGTCGGTGTCAATTATCTATAATAGCGACGCCAAATGTTTGAAAAACTACAGGTCCCATCGGTATATAGCGTCTTGAGATGCATTAATTAATAAAGATTGCATCCACTCAAAGCCACAGGGGAACAAATATTATACTGGAGCGGCAGGTCTTTATTTCAAAACCATTGACGGACTTTGATAAATGGCTTAGAAATACAGTCGAAACCGGTCAGGAACTATACAAAATGTTATTTCCTCACCTAAGGTTCTGAGTGACAAATAAATCAAGTTTCCTTGAGAGAGAGAGAGAGAGAGAGAGAGAGAGAGAGAGAGAGAGAGATAATCAGCATTACTTACTTTTCGTAATGAATCCTTCTTCCAACAATCTATTAACACTTACCTGTAAAAGAAAACAGCAAATATTACCATTACACATTTTCAAAATTGCTTTTAGTTTTAACTGTACACAAGCAAACATGCAAACACTTCATAACATTTTCCGGAACCGAGTATATGTAAACTCGTGTACCTATTCAGATGTTCCGGCTACTGTCAAGTCCAAGTGTTGTCCAATATATAATTCTCTCACCAGGCATCAAATAATATAATCAACACTTACCCATTCTAGTTCAACTTTACCATTCATTTTGCACTATTCAACATGATCCTAGGCGTCGAGGCCATCTTGGTATCTCTTACGCTTTTTCCCTACCCGCTTCTCCATGAGCAATCTTTTATGTTTTTTCCCTACCCGATTCTCCATGAGTAATCTCTTATGTTTTTTCCATACCCGCTTCTCCAGGCCATCTTAATATTGAACAAGGTGGTGGCCATGATAATGTCCATTACGAGGAAGAATGCCGATATTGTGATAAAACATGTCCTTTCAGATAAGCAATACTAATATTGTGATACAACGTGCCCATTAAGAGAAACAATACCCATATTGTGATAAAACATGTCCATTAGGAGGAACAATACGGATATTGTGATAAAACATGTCCTTCAAGAGAAACAATACCGACATTGTGATAAAAACATGTCCTCTTGAACAAGATGGTGGCCATGATAATGTCCATTACGAGGAAGAATGCCGATATTGTGATAAAACATGCCCATTAAGAGAAACAATACCATTTGTGAATAAACATGTCCATTAGGAGGAACAGATAAGGATATTACTGATAAGAACATTTCCTTCCATAGAGAAACAATAAGGATTTGTGATAAAAACAATGTCCTTTCAGATACAGCAAATACCAATAATTGTGATCACGTGCGCCATTAAGAGAAACAATACCCAGGTTGTGATAAAACATGGCCTTTCAGAGAAACAATCCCAATATTGAGATAAAACATGTCTTTCAGGGAAACAATACTAATATTGTGATAAAACATGTCTTTCAGGGAAACAAAGCTAATAATGTGATAAAAATGTTTCTTTCGGGAAACAACACTAATATTGTGATAAAACATGTCCATTAAAATAAAAATACAGATATTGCGATAAAACATGTCCATTACCAGAAACAATACGGATACGGTTATAAAACATGACCATTAGGAGAAAAAATACCGATATTGTGATAAAACAATGTCTTAAAGTGTAAGTGAAAATTTACAAATCTCCCATATTGGACAATAACAAGTTTTGTCATGTTGAAGGTTGAGGTTTTATAATAGATAATGACATAAAATGAAGACTTTAATAAACAAGAATTTAGTTTTCTTATAAACATTTATTAATACCAATCGATTTTGTGAGTTATAAATTTACGTATACTTATAGAACAAATTCTCGGACAGAAAATTGTCAGGAAAATAGAAAAACAAGTAAAAAATGCGCCGAAGCGTCTGTACGAGCCTCGGCCCATGAAACATTCCGCCACAGCCCGATGGTGGCATGTCCTAAAGTGTTGCCAGACTCACGACTATGGCTAACTTTAACCTTAAATAAAATAAGAACTGCAGAAGCTAGAAGGCAGCAATTTGGTATGTTTGATGACTGGAGAGTGGATGATCAACATACCAATTTGCAGCCTTCTAGCCTCAGTAGGTTTTAAGATCTGAGGGCGGACAGAAAAAGTGCGGACGGACAGACAAATAGCCATCTCAATAGTTTCCTTTTACAGAAAATTAAAAATGTTATATATAGAATCCTTGCTGTGGAGCACTATTGTTGACAGTAATAGTAATGATGATGATGATGATAACCAAAGCCACAGAAACAATATCTATCAAAACACTGGAGAAATAAACACCTCAACAACGACAGTCCCGAGATAATCAGACAGCGACTGTTGCTGCTGATGTTGGTGGAAACAACAGTGACCCAATATCGCTCGTCGGATTAGACCATCATTTATGAACCGATCCATCTACCGGATACTCGATTAATTGCACTATTCAAATGGAGCTCATATGGACATAGCATGACTGATACGGATGATGCATTCTGTCACGAGAGAGAGAGAGAGAAGAGAGAGAGAGAGAGAGAGAGAGGAGAGAGGTGCGATGGATCATGAACAATTCAATATTCCAATTTTTCGCTTCACCGCTATATATCAAAAATATCTCCCGGCCCCTAAAAGTTTACTGAATGGCTGAAGCAAATTTGAAAACTCTACACTCACATTTCACTCTTTTTAATTTATGGAAGAATCATTTTTCCCTTGAATGGACCAATGGAAATCTGACCCAAGTACACTGAACACAACTTCAATTAAACAGAAAAAAAGGGAAAAAAAGAGAAAAAAGTAATCTATTCTGTGGTTCAGGCTGGTCCACAGTTGATAGATGATTTTATTTGGTTCAAGGGGGACCTGGGGATGTGACCCTGCGGTGAAACAGGTCACGATCCCTCATCGAAGATATCCCAGTTACGGAATTAATTCAAAATCACAAGAATAAATAAATGGTGAATAAGTGTATAATAATATACCCCAGTGTAGTGACATTTATAATAAAAACAACAGTCACAATAAAGTGAAATGAAACGAATTCAAAATAGCACTGAAAATAACTACTATGGTATTAACAACGTAAAGGCATGGCATTTATAATAAAAAAAAAACAATAGTCACAATAACAATAGTGAAATGAAGCGAATTCAAAATAGCATTGGAAATAACTACAACGTCATAGCAATGGATAAAATATCGGCAACGAGGAAGCTGGAGAGTAACAAACACGTTAAGTTCCACATCCCATTAAATTCATTCAACGCCCTCCTTGTTATTCAGCGTTAATGGTAAAACCACTATATTTTTTTTACTTGTGCGCAGTTTACATATGGAGGGGGGAAAGGGGGGGGGGGGGGAAGGGTGAGGAGTGGGGATAGGGGACGCCCTATGTATGGGAATAGGAAGTAAAGGCTATCATTCTCTTTGTAAGCATTTATAAGACTCTAGGGAGGAAAAAATGGAGAGAGAGAGAGAGAGAGAGAGAGAGAGAGAGAGAGAGAGAGAGAGAGAAGAGAGAGAGCCATGCTTACGCCTACAAAAGGTGAAGAGGTTTCCAAGGGGGAGATATATTATTGAATCTGCGGTCTCAATTTACTTTTAGTTTTGGATGTTATTGCTTTTGCATACGTTCCTCTTCTTCTAACCCTTGGCGCAATTTAATTAAGTTGCAATATTTGAGAATTCACAAACCTCATCATTTACAAAAACACCCCACGAACATCACTTTTGTTTACAAAATGAAATAAACAATAATTCTAGTTTAGCTCTTGAGACACAGCGCACAGAAGTTTCCGGAAACATGGCATGATCAGATCTCCAGCTTACTCGAGACGCGCCCAAGATTTTCCCCTGGCGCATAAGTTGCAAACATTGTATTTTTAACTTAACGTGAAGCGGTATTCGTAATTAATACTCATAATTAGCACTACTCGAACTAACAACAAGGATCAAATAAAAAAAAGGACATAAATTAAACACGTTCATATATTCTCAGTTATAAGTGGAACCAAAATAATTGAGCAGAAATATAGCCTCTAAATTCAGTATATTATCAAATAAATTAAAATGCTAAAATCTACTATGGCCAAATAGCCCGTTGTTTCACAACGAAAGTAAAGAAAATACGTTATATTTTATTAGAAATAATTTTTCTGTAATGTTTAACATAAACATTATTTATTTGTTACATTTTCATTCTAATAGAAAAATCATATAAATTGTCTCCTAAAATTCCTGTATCTTTAACTCAATGCGAAACTCCTTTTTCAGATCTTGTTAGGCTTTCCTACCGGGAAACACAAAAAAAAAAAAAAAAAAAAAAAAAAAAAACAAGAACAAGAACAACAACAAAATAGTAGTGAGTAGGCCTACTCCCCGAGTAAACGAAAATAAATATGCCTCACGATGTTAACGTGTACATAAAAACTTCATCAGAACGGTGTATGTGTGTGTATATATATGTATATATATATATATATATATATATATATATATATATATATATATATATATAAATACACACACACATATATATATATATATATATATATATATATATATATATATATTATATATATATATATATATATATTTGTATATATATATATATATATAAAACATGCAGGTTAATAAACACTTCGTTGAGGTTAAGGCCAAAATGTATCTACCGATGGTGAAAGAAAATACTCAATTTGCACAAAACGCCATAAATTCAGGCAATGTTATCCACAATCTCTTGACCAAATGACCTTAGTTCTACGTAGAAAGGAAAATACTGTCTCCACATAACAGTCTGTAGTTCAAAAAGGGAGAACTGACTCTAAAGATCCAATGGAAAAATTTGAAAGATTCGAAGTCATTCCTTACAGTTTCATTACTACTTATACGGCTTCAAGATTTACGTAATTTCACGAAATTCTTGAACGCTTAAAAAATAAACCCATTTCAATCAGTAAATTTCGTATAAAATCGAACAATTTTCAAATGTCTCTTATAATACTCACATTTCAGAGACTCAACTTTCTTTTCTGATTAAAAGAGATAATGCACAAACTCATAGTCATTACATATTACTCTCATTCAAGTTCAGATCATTTGAATAACATCTACGAATGTTGGGCTCTTTTAATCCTCCACAATACACATACAAAGAAATTATGACTTCGATTTACAAACTTATATGATCGGGCATGGTTTGTGTAAGGAATTATATCCCTCTTGTAAATAATGGACACTGAGTAGCTAAGCTTGATAAATAAACCAACTTGTTCATTTAAAATAAATGACGTGTCTTAAGAACCAACTTTACATGTTTCTAAAAGTTATACATACTGAAAATGTTGTCATAATCCGTCTTATCTGCTCTACATTAAGATCTCAAGTACGGTCAATTTACAACAAGCTTAAAAACCAATAAATGAAACTGAAAAATGCGTACTGTAAGAAAGAGCCTCTTAATATTAGAACGAAGTCAGAATAATCGAATCAACCTGACATTGGGATAAGGACTACCTGACCAAGTGTTTACACGCAATGATCAGACCGAAGATATAGACAATGCTTCAGAAAAACAAAATGTCACACGGCGTGATATGTGGAAAACGAAATAGAAAAGAAACCTTGATAATATATATGGAACAAAAATGAAAGTACAATAGGGAAAAACATTTTATAACCGACGTTAATTTACCTTTATTACGAAGTTTGAAATTGTTGCTCAAACTGAAGAGAAAAATGTTCTCAAGACCATTCTCACAAAGTCAAAGCTTTTTATAGCATTTTTTTAAAAATATGAACTAAAAATATTTTGCGATAAGCATTTCAAAAAAAACTCTCTCCCTCAAAACTGATACGTCAGGTACGCCTGAAGCACCCTAGCGTGAAATATAAATTAAAACTATTCCGCAGGTGAATCAAAACTATTTTGTTTTTATGTAGCTTTCACGTCGCAACTTTTTTTTTTCCATTTCAGATGAAAACACCACTCGACCGAATGATTGCCAAAAATCACAAACAAACTCTGACAACCACCTGAATGTCATCAAATTCTACGCCAATCAAAAATCACTCTTGTCCTTTAGTACGATTCCGGCCGCCATGGAAACTCAATTTCCTCAAGTGCCGTTTCCATCGCGCCGCTACTTTCAAGCCTTCGACAGCCGCTTCAGCGACAGGCTGAATTCCGTCTTATGTGCCACCCATTCCATCGTTTTTATTTAAAATTTTCTACTTCCTTTCCGGCGGAAAATGGGAAATTAAGCAAACAGAAAAATCTACTATGCAAGCGAGTCGCAAATAACAGTTTGACATCAAAATATTGATGTAGTATTTTCCTCATTACGAGATAAGTAATGGCCACAGGCAATGAACCTATAGATTCTCAGACTCAGAATGCATAAGACTTAAATCTTTAATGGGATGAATAGAATGAAGCGATCGTGAGACTGTCGGGTTTATAATCTCCACTAAACCTGAGGAAATATTAGGCCTCAAGCGAGTTAAAACTCTCAATGCAACTTACTTTATCGTGCTGTCAAGAAGTTCTCAGGAATAAAGGTAAAACGTAACTTCGAGTTATATTTAGAATAAGAGACCAAGCCAGTAATAAGAACTGGGCTGAAAAGGATACGAAGGTTGTCCAAGCTCTGTATGTAATGAAAGATAAGTTCTATCTGTTTCTAAATAATGAAAGATAAGTTCTATCTGTTTCTAAGTAATGAAAGATAGGTTTTATGTGCTTCTAAGTAATGAAAGATAGATTCTAAATGCCATTATTACCACGTATTTGTAAGGAAACAGTAAACTTGCTAAGCAAGCTTACGCAGAATAGAATAACAAGCTGTAAAAGTAGAGAAAAAATATATGAAAGCATTAGAAGCGAAATGAAGTTGATTAATCAAGTATCTTACATCCATGAATCAACAACTCACGGTCCTAAAAAGCTTTATTAGTTTACCGGCTAAGAATTCAGTTTCGCTGAAGTTTCCTTACCAACTTGAAAAACAAATAACGTCACAACTGGAAGATAAGCTAAAGGCAAGACGGATTGAATCGACGGATGCTTTTTAATTACATGGGGATGTAAAAAGTGAGGGGTATAAATAGGCGCATATGAAACCCCATCTCTTCCAATCGGTGAAAACCTCCGCAAATAAAAGTAATGGACTTGATAATGGCGTCAGTCAGAGAGACCCAAAGGAAAAAAGAAAAAGAGATATCCAGGAAATTAATGAATCGTGAATATCTTTTGTGCGGGATCCCTGATCAATACAGAGAGAGAGAGAGAGAGAGAGAGAGAGAGAGAGAGAGAGAGAGAGAGAGAAATAGCTACGGAGACTAACAATTTTAGTTGGAGCAAGACAAAAATAAAATAGCACTAGTTTGTGTGTGCGTGTGTGTGTGTGAGAGAGAGAGAGAGAGAGAGAGAGAGAGAGAGAGAGAGAGAGAGAGAGAGAGAGAGAGAGGCATCTATACAAGATATGATATAAACGCATATAAAATGAGAACGAGGTAGTTGAAGTAAATGTTATTAACATTCTACAATGTGACTTTGACTTCTCTGTAAAATTTGGCGCTAAAGGATTATCATCAGCATACCTGTCTGACGAATAAATTGGAGACTGAGGATTTGCTTAGGACTTGAACAGATTGATACCCTAAATTTTAGGTGGAAATAAGTATGCAGTGTGACTAACTCACTCTTTAGCTGACGTGACAGGGCATACGGCAAACAAAAACATAATTTCTGAGAGAGAGAGAGAGAGAGAGAGAGAGAGAGAGAGAGAGAGAGAGAGAGAGAGAGAGAGTAGTAATCATATAAAAGCACACACATACACACAAAAACCTTCCTTCGAAGAAAAATTTAACTAATGAATTTATCCATCCAATGAAACCAAACATGAAAAGCATAAAAACTTCAGTGCAATCATATTACAGCTATGGCAAAGGCAACATGTATCTTTCGGAAGTATTTTAGACCCAACAAAAATACAAAGCTTATAGAAGACCGTAAAATAAACAAATGCATAAATAAATATACATTTACACCAAGGGAACACTTGCCACTGCCCAATGAGCAGCGACGTTGACCTGATTCGGCCATTTTTGCATAGTCGACCCGACAAGAAAGTTTTTAAATGGGGGAGATAAAAATAGAAAGAGATGGATAATAATTGTCTTCTCTTGCTTTTTCATGCCCATTAAAGTTAACTGGGAAAAAGAAAGACCGAATAAATATGTAGCTGTGTATTACAACATTTCATGATTAAGCTCGCGCCTAGTGAATGCATGTAACATAACAACGTAATGATGTTTACCCAAAAAATAATGAAAAATAAATTGTAACAGCAAGAATGCTTCTCTTTTCTGAGCCTGAATACGTTTGAACATTAAATAAGAATTTCCATAGTGCAATATTTTACAGAAGCAAGTCTCGAACTTACTCCAAATTTCTTTACATGAACTTAATACATAGAGGAAAACTGGTGGTGCGTCAAATATATGTTTTTATGTACTTATACTGCAACGCTTCATGCTAAGACTATACGATGACGTCACTCTACAAAAATTACAATAATACCTTTAAAATCTGCATAATCAAACATAAAGAATAAGACTTATAATCAGTTTAAGGCAAAGGCGAAAAATACTATTATCAAAATTCCATAAATAACATTGAAATCCAGACAGTAACTTTCACCAGGTGGTAACATCAGTGAACGCAAGACAAGGCGTAATCCTGGATTGACATCAAAATCAAGTTAGCCTTTCAAATAAACTTAAGGTGAGAACAAAGTAAATTAAACAAAAGTGTATTACGGAGTATGAAAACTTGAAGCTATGTTTGCTTTTATCTTACAGAATTAGAATAAATTCCTGTCAACTCAGAGCCACGTTGGTGAAGAACTAGATAAGTGCTTCCTATTTTCATCTTGAATAAAGGCTTTGCATACTACTTAATTAACTACCATGACTTTTGTATTTGTTTGTCTGGTATTTTTTACGTGGCATGGAACCAGTGGTTATTCAGCGACAGGACCAACCAGAAATACACATCTCTGACGCCTCAATGGAATGCCCGAGAATCGAACTCACGGCCACCGAAGTGGCAGGCCAACAACAAGCCGACAATACCACTAACATATGGCCATGGTGGTAATACCATCCTATCAATGGCTGAAAATTTAAAATAAAACAGACTAGACTAGCTACTCTCATTTATCCTGTTTCAGACTCCTTCATTTGATCCTATATATTTGATCTTTTTATTTATATAGACTTTTGGAATTATGCCAAACACTGGGGCAACTAAGGCCATTCAGCGCTGAAACGGAAATTGACAGTAAAAGGTTTGAAAGGTGTTACAGGAGGAAAGCCTCGCCGCTGCACTATGAAACAACTGTTAGGCGAGTGTGGACAGTAAGATGGAAGAAAGAGAATATGAACGGATGTACAGTAAAGGGAATGAAAGTAGTTGGAGATAGGGCCGAAGGGACGAAGTAAAGAACCTTAAGTAATGCTTACTTTGCACTGAATGAGGTGCACTGACGGCACTATATAGCTGCAGCAGATTTACAATTCATAACTAGCTTCTCCCATCACTCAACCATCATCGGTAATACTTATGTCTAGTTTCCATAAGAACCAGCCATTCACTAATCACAATACCATCAATAACTTTCCAAGATTTGTTTATCAAGTGAATCTCAATCTTATTTACAAGACTCATGCCTTGTCTACTAAGTCGTCCGTTGTTTTATTCCTTTACCTTCTTGCCTCTTCTTTCATATCGTCTGTTGCTTCTAAACGACTTTCTGTCCTTACCACACTGCCAACGGAATCTTATAGTGATGCCATTTTCTTTTACTCACCATCCTTCAACTCTTCTTTCTTCTATTATTGTTCACTCATCCCTTGTTTCTTTATTTTACAAAGATATTTTGAATAACTTCATTCCTCTTCATCCACTGCTCTTAAACTCTTCCCTGTTCGGAGGTATATTATCAATCTTACTTATTTTTTTATGTTCTTTAGTCTGCTATCCCTTCTTCTGCATCTTTCTGCTTTGTTTACACCCAAGCTTTCGAATGATTCTCATTTTGTGTAACCTCTCTACTCAATTCAAACTTTCCCATCCTACTTTTTTTCACTTTCTTCCTCTTCCACTCCCTGTGAATCACACCCCGACCTTCTTTTTTCTATTTCCATGTTTCTTGAATAACTTCACCAATTTTCCCTCTTGTCGAATTCACGCACAGGAAATATATACTAGTCAGAACATGTATATATTTCAAAGGAAAGTGACGGCACTCTGATAAGTTATCGCGCAGGGAATCAATTTGGGCATGCCAGGCGAATGGGGAGTAAAAGAAAAACATGAAAAAATATCAACACGAAGAGGTAAAATAAAAAAAAGTAGCTATCAAGAGACAGTTGCAATAGATTTTTCAGAGAGTTGAAAATTAAAAAAATGTTTGTTTCTTTCTCTCTCTCTCTTCAAACATCACACTTTTCATTGCTTTTATGAACAGTACATTCACCAAAAAGATGATAACTCAAACAAGCGGAGAGTTCATGCTCCTGGACTCGCAGAAGCTGTTCTGCGTGTTATTAAATTAACACGAAATAGATGCACCACAGTCGACGCTTTCATAACATTCTCGTAGAGTCTAAGGGTATAAACAATTTTCTCGTAAAGGAAGACTTGAAAGCATTCTTACACGTTTCAAATCTGCTCAGTACCGAGCACTGGAGGTCTTATGTGGCAAACTTTCATCTCCTCTTTGAAGAGCAAATATAGCAAAAACAATTTATATATCCATAGTCCTGGTAAGCCTTAAACCCCGACAGTGCCTCCTCCTTCAGAATATAATTCATGTCACGCCTGGGTGAAAGAAAATAACACATCTTAGGACGGAATCAAATTTGTCCTCTTCCAACATCCTTCCTACGGCTTTACCAATATTACTGAGTTAATGGAGTACGTCACTTTTACTAATGACTCTAAAAGTTAATGGATCTAAGCGAGCATGATATTCTTAATTACAAAAGTACACAATATATAAGTTTAGTGTTAACTAATCTCGATTGTTGTTATGACTGATGTCACAAAATTATTGACAGGAATCTCTTATTGAAATCCCTATTTCAAGTTATTAAGAAACAAAGGCATCCGCTATGAATGTTGCAACTACCATTTCCAATAAAAAGGACGCTGACGACGACAGCCATGAATAAGGGCATAAAAATATATATTCTGTATATTTTTTGTCACCACAATTTTCCAACAGGGCCCCAAAATCCGGATACCAATTGTAGTAGCAGGGGGATACGAACTATCTAAAGAAACGGCGAAAATAGTTATTCAGCCATATAATGCCCCACAATTCTCCTCCCTTTCACACTTCGCCACCAAACTTAACAAGTTTTTCTCTAGAAAATTTTCTTTTCCTTTCCTGTCATGAGAAAATCTCGCCTTTCTACAGCTCCCGTTCTCTATCACCTCATTGTTACGGTTCGTCTCACTAACACCTATTCGTGATAACTCCCTAGTATTCCTCCGGTCTTCCCAAACTTTGGTATCTCTGGACTCAATTTGGTTCCTTTTCTGGAGGGAAAAGAGAGGGAAGACTCTCAATATTCAAGAATTTATTGTTACTGATTACTTCACTGATATAGTGGCCAAAGTACCTTGCTCGCCTATCTACCTCTTACCACTTACAGAAAACCAGTGCTCCAAATCAACAAATGACAAGCTAAGTCGCTTCCTCACTGGTAGGAAGCCAACCCATATGCTAATTTGTCAGAGACTGCTGTATTAAAGACAAACTCGGCGTATTCTTAACTGTGATGAAAATGTCTCTTTCTCTCCCACTCTCTCTCTCTCTTTAAGCAATTCATATCTGATGAAAGTAATTTCATTACTGCATTAGTAAACTTAATGGAGCATGTAACTTTCAACGTTTTAAGAAAAATGACATAAAATTTGCATTTATGAGCATCTTCAATATAAACTCTACAGCCTACTACTTGGAAGACAAAATAATTAACCACTTATATTACACGTGTTTATTTTGTCGCCAAAATCATTATAGCCAGTCTTCATATGAAACTACTTGTAGAAAACAACGGGAAAACTAATTAGTATCTAGCTACAAATCATAAAAAGGAATAAATGCTAAAATTTACAAAAGTCGAGTTCTAAACAGTTTTCATCTAAAGCCAACTGGTTGAATAATGATAAAATTATAACCTCTCCAACTATCTTATCTTTCCCGTGAGGGCCCCAAAAAAAATGTTAAAAAAAGTTAAAAAATCTGGTCTACCTCTTAATGCAACATATAATCACCAGAAACCAAACACATACAGAATACAACTCAGACGTGGAGGACTGTTCAATTCTCGTGAATATCTACAGGAGACCACCAATGGAAAAGAACAGTTTAACTTCGATCTTCTTCAACGAATTTGGCTACGTAATATCTATTATTAACTGACATATCTAGAGACTAAACGGCTGGCAAGTTGCTTAACTCTTCAATAATCTTATCTCGTACTAAAAAAATTGTACGGAAGTCTTCACTAAAAGTGAGGGTTTGTATCCTCATAAGAACAAATAAAATGTATACAAACGGAAATCTAATGTTAAGTGTTGTAAAAATTAATAATCCTCGCAAGGCGGACTTCTGCTCGGTGAGACAGACCACCAATAAAGGTTTATATATAATAAAGTTCACTGGTCTATTAAAGTATGTTGCAGATACATATATGTGACAGGTACACTTTTCAGCTGTCTTGAATTTTATTGTTAGCAAGGAAGAGAAAATTAAAAACAATAACATACTGAATATCGCCTCTTTGAGTAATTGAACATGCAGTCATGGAAAAAAATCCAGAAACTTGCGCAGAAAGTAAAACAATTTCACTTAAGGCAACGTATCCTTTTTGTTACTTCCTTTCATAGGAAATTCACTGCATACCAAAAGACTATTCTACAAAAATAAGAGGTCATCATTCAGAGTTAATCGGTTAGCGCGCATTCATCTCCTTCCCACTCATATCCTACTAAAGGACTTTACATTCAGACTTTCCCTTCGCTACACTGAAAGTCATTCGAAAGCTTTACTGACGTCATCAAAATGATGTAAAAAGGGAGAATGGGGAGACTAAACAATAGTCTAAACGCATGGAGAAACAAACACAATCTAAGCAGTAAGGCTCTGATATGCCTTCTCAAGTCGAAGAATCTTCTCAAGGAAAAACTCAGTCGCTTACATAGTAACACCTGTAAATCCCCTTTTAGGATATTTTCGAGGAAAAGAGAAGAATTTATGCCACTAAAACTCAAATCTACTCGAGGGAAGGGCTACTTGTGACCTTACAGTTAAAATAAAGGGCCTCACGTTACAAATGTGTACATCCATGTTACAAGAAACAATTTGATTTAGTATAAGAATGTGATGTGTTTAATTTCAAATTTTTAATGGTCTACACTTTGATTCTTAGTTTTTATACCAGTACTCCAGCTACATTAAGGTTTCACATTAAGTGAATACAGCATGACAAAAAAATACTTATGATTAAAACTGCTTGTACAAAACACTACGAGTACAAGTTATAAAATCGAAAGTCAAAAGATTTTCTTTAAAGATAGATAAATTTTTGACCCAACTGTTACACAATTTCTTGATTAATTTTACGCCCTACAAGTATGTTTTAGGTCATCGCAAAACAAAATCTAAATTTTTAGTCTTTCGTTAATAATGTTTAAAGATAAAGTGTACTGAGAAATACGCTTTAAGCATCACAAGGCCTCATATTTACTACTTATAGTAACTATTATCAAAACAGGATTTACACAAACGATTTGGAATAATTTTTAGTCGTGACCTTTGAAAGTGTTTGCAAAACCTCGTGGATATTTTTTGAAAGAGATATTTGCTGACTCCCAAGTCCAATAATTCCTTTCTTGATTGCTGACATACAGTATATTTTCCTTCCATTTCCGTTATTATCTTCGTGTAAAATATTTCTTACATGATGTTGTCTTAGTTCTTATGCCTACTTTTATAATTCTCAGTCCGGCCACTAATAATCATTTTTGCCAATTTAGCCTTTAATTTGTCGCATGTATTGCATTCAGTTCCTCTGCGTTATACACCTTTTTATAAACGGCCTTTACACTTATCTTTTTCCTCGCGTAGTTCAATGGCCTCTGTTTTCCAAACTCGTGTATGGTGAGAAGAATCTGGTAGGCCAATAACAAAAATGCTGGTTATCAACCTGACATCAAAGTAAGAAATGGGAGATCCCTGCTACATAAAGTAATAAAAGATTTAATCAATTAGAGGAAATTCTATATTTTTCCCACAAATAACAAGAAACAAAAATGCCTGGAAAATGAGTTTACAGCCATCAGGGATAGTAAAAGGTTAATTCCACTGTGTGTGTGTGAGAGAGAGAGAGAGAGAGAGAGAGAGAGAGAGAGAGAGAGAGAGAGCTCCAAGCAGGACACACACCACGGCTAAAACACTGCGAGCAGAATGACGCCATCAGATAAGGAGAAGAGATAAATTCTTGTCTTCCGCTCGTTCTCTTTCTCTTGCACATCACTCACCGTCTTCCCCAACAATCTCTCCCCTATGACGACCACCATCAAGTCTTCCCGCCTCTCTTCTCACGACTATCACACCACCGGCCTAGACACTGACAAAGCACAGCTACGACGGGTTTTGATGTCAAAAGTTGAAAGTTGTCGCTCCCTCTAAGGTTATTGATGGCTGGTATCACGATAGCAAACAAGGCTGCAAAACTTAGTAAGACACCCGAGGCTGGAAACAGGGAGGAAAAAGGGGTAAAAGGCAAAAGAGATACTGAAAAAAATAAATTAATTAAAAGATACTGGAAAAAATGATAAAACATACTGTAAAATATCTAAATTTGTAAAGATCTTTGCATCCGATAAGGTAACGAGAATCAGCAAACCTAATTAAGAAAAAACAAAAAACAAACAAACAAATGCAAGATTACTATATATATATATATATATATATATATATATATATATATATATGTATATATATATACACATACATACACACAAACATATATATACACGAGGGAAAATAAACAACGGAGTTTCCGCAAGATCTTTCGACGTTCATGCTAAGTAAAGGACATTTGAACGTCGAAAGACCTTGCGGAAACTCCGTTGTTTATTTTCCCTCGTGGATTTTACCTTTATTTATGGATTATCACGTTCCTAACTTTCGTGATTCAGTCATATATAATTATATATATATATATATATATATATATATATATATCTATATATATATATATATATAAATATATATATATGTGTGTGTGTGTGTGTGTGTGTGTGTGTGTGTGTTAAGTAGAACTTTTCGCCAATGGAACTTCCGGAAATCTAAAATTTGGGTTCCGTTATCCACTAACATAAAAACAACACATCAACCAATACCATTACGAAGCCATTTCCACCACTTGAGCAAAAAAACGGCTTTTCATGTCGCAGGATACAAATGAACTCGTTAGTCAATTAACAACCCTCAACAATCACGCAAATGACACCAAGAGAAAATAAATCACTCGAGTTATATTGAATGACACTCGACCACCATAGGGAGAAAAATTCGATGGGGGAGACACTAAGAAACTAAAAAAATGAATGCCTGAAAATCGTTAGCGGTTTTCCCCGATACAAATAAGCAGGATGACGCAATCTGCACAGCAATACAAACAGAGAGGTGTTAGATAAACAAATCATAGACGGCTCTTATTGATGAAAGACTGACTGGTTCTTATTTATTAAAGACTGATAAGAATGATGAACTATTAAGGAATAGTAACGAGATCTTATAATACGTGAAAGAAAACATTTAACATACTCCAATGTTGGAGCCGATACCATTCATTGTTCCACTTAAAAAGAGATAAGCAGTCACCCATAGCTGATTTCTAACAATAAATCAAAGGAGTAAATATCAATAGTTATTTATTACTCATAAAATAAACTACCTAACCTTGTTTTAACAAAATTCTCCGAAATCATTGATATTTCAGAAAGCCTTCCGTTCTTCGTTAAGGAAAAAATTATCATTTAAAAAATCAAGGACGCGAATAAATAGACTAGACGTGAATTAGAGCCACTCACAGTAGTCTTAATATAGAAAATAGAAAGAATAATTAATTATCCACTCTGTCGTTGACAGCCCAAATTCATTCCCAAGCTTTTCTGAAATGAATTATTATTATTATTATTATTATTATTATTATTATTATTATTATTATTATTATTATTAGCCTAAAGGATGCCTGCAGCTCCAGACGAAAGCTTCGCTTCAAGAAAGAGAGAGAGAGACAGAGAGAGGGGAGAGAGAGAGAGAGAGAGAAATCGTTAATGACTTTGATGGACTATGGTATATTAGTTTATCTGTAAAATTCAAATATATACACCAATTTTGACTGTACTTGATCATGACCTCTATAGGCGCACTACTAGCCCGTTCAAGTAGCACGGAAAAAGTCGCTATTCGGAAAATAGAGAAGAATCTCTTCAAGTGTAATGCTGCTGAAGTAGCCATTACTTTTAATAAAGTATTATTATTATTATTATTATTATTATTATTATTATTATTATTATTATTATTATTATTATTATTATTATTATTATTCAAATGGATAATCATAAAATGCCTGGATGCGAAACAATAAAACTTGAGCACTTATAAACATGTAAATTAACTGACATATGAATATTTACATACAAATGTTCCAATGCCTGTCAGAAGAGCTAAGGCAATGGTGCACAACGCTTCAACATATAACATTACGTTTCTCAGCATCGTTGTAAGGAAGTTAACAAAAAGAAATAGCTCCCGAAATTTCGGGTAGATGTTGACAGTAAGTCTGCCAGATGATTCAGGCATCTGGAATTCCTTATTTCACTATACGAGGAATCGTAAGATCTCTCCATTTTGCCTCACCCCTTCCTTAAAAAAATGTAAAATACATTCTTGCAATAATCGGTACCGAACGAACGTAATTTACTAGTGTACTTCGCTCTCATAACACTTGCAATTTCAAGAGTTGCTACGATTTGTATTCCAAATATAATGAAACCAGTATTAGCAAAAAAAAAAAAAAAAAAAAAAAAAAATGGCAGCATCTTCAAAAACTAATGTAAAAAGTTATGTAGAATCAAATTACTTTACTAATAAGAATATTATTTTACCAGCGTCAAATTATGATTTAATATTAGAAATAGGCTGCATCTTCAACAATTAATGTGCAAATTTATGCGAAGCCAAATTACGCTACTAACAACCATTTGATTTACCAGCGCCAATTTATGATGAAATACAGGGTGTCCATAAAGTCCCAGTCCCATTACAAGTATTTATTGCTCTGAAACCACATAACATAAGAGTAATGCAGTTTTTTTGTAGAATGCTCTAAATTTCCTCAAGTAATTCTTCCTATAAGCAAAATAATGACGGCAATAACGAATCACGGGCGAATTTCCAAAACCAACGAAGTCCGACCCTGAAACAAACATGGCTGGTAAGCGAGGCACTGATGCCATTTATCGTGTTGTCATCACACTTCACCGGAGCAACAGGGAGACCTCTAACCGGGTCCACCCCCCTCCCCTTCCCCCCCGGGAACACCGGGGTGCCCATTCCCCCAAAGTCTGTTCTCATATGCCAAACCTCCCTTGAGGACGCTCAAATTCTCCCCAAAACCAAACATATCGGGTCCGATGAATGCCAGTGAATATTAGCTGGTTGAAGCCCAGATGGTGTTATTTCCATATTGAGAGAGAGAGAGAGAGAGAGAGAGAGAGAGAGAGAGAGAGAGAGAGAGAGAGAGTTACCCAGCCTAAGCAAAGATACGCGTGTTTTCTAAGATAATGCAAACAGACCTGCATTTTGGATGACCGTATTTTATTTAAAAGTATTTCACAATATTGACAACTTACCAATTTTTTGGAAAATCGCCAAAAAAAAAAAAAAAAAAAAAAAAAAAAAAAAAAAAACTCATTGTAAAGTCCATCTTTCTACAGTTCTTAATTTCTAAATAGTGCTAGCTCTTTTTTTCACGAATAACTTTGCGTGTGAGAGACAATACTATCCAGCATGAATGAAAAGATGCTTTACAACTAAGAAATAAACTTCTTTCATCTGGTTTACATAACCAAACTTTTCAAAACAGTGACTAAGTAAGAACTACGTAAACTGCTTTCATATGGATTACATACTAATCAAACATTTCAAAATAGTGACTAAGTCATAAATGTGCTGTTCTCAACTGGGCAGAATAATTAAGAGGTCGTATTTGAGGTAAAGGAAAAATAAAAGAAGTTTCATAGCTTCTCAGTCGTAGCAAAAACTCCGCGAAGTCCAGTTCGAGGAGCACTGATCTCTCATCAGGTGACTAAGAGGGAGTGGCCTGTTATGTGTTACATGTGGGACACTACTTTAGCTACCCATTATTATTATTATTATTATTATTATTATTATTATTATTATTATTATTATTATTATACATAATTCGTAATGGCCATACATTCTCATACGAGCAAGAAGGTAAAATATCTTCCGCAGCAAGCTTCCCCAAAATTGATTGCCCATATATGAAGACTTTCAGGATAACAACCGCTAAATGACATTAAATACTTAAGAAATTTACACACACACACACACAAATATATATATACAGAGAGAGAGAGAGAGAGAGAGAGATAGAGAGAGAGAGAGAGAGAGAGAGAGAGAGAGAGAGAGAGAGAGAGAGAGAGAGAGAGAGATTGATTAATTATGTCTATTAAAACTGGTGTCACCAAATCTATAGGTTATTGACGCCGACATAAATTTAACTAGAAAACTAAAAATAAATAAGTTTAAAAAGAATTTCATATAAAAATATCTAAAAATATTTATGTATATAATCATATTTCTTCGAATATTATCAATACTTACATATACTTTATATGTATAATCTAAATATTGTTAAGTTACACCATAAAATCAGACATAAAAATTAAATATCTTCCTCTCGTGTTACTAGATGTCAACCAAAAAACCCCCCCCCCCCCCACCCCCCCCCCCCCACAACCCCTTACACATAACTGCCCGAATGGCAGACTCCTTGGACTTCTATCTAACGACTGATGTCAGTGTGACTGACTTACAAGTTCATTAAATCACAACTTCCCTACCACTCCCCATTCCTTTCAAATCAGGACATAATATTGTCTTCCTGTTTCGTGGAAAATCGTTGCTACTTGCCTTTTAAAGGCAAGTAGCTGCCTCGACTCATTAATTTCTTTTTTCTGCTAAGTACAAGCTTCGTGTGTCTGTGTGTCTGTGTGTGTGTGTGTGTGTGTGACTTAACAGCTAAAGCACTATCATTTAATGTACTATGTGTGTGTGTGTGTGTGTGTGTGCGCGCGTTAACAGTTAAAGCTCTATCATTTAATGGCTTTCGTTCCCATCATAGCCCTTCCTCACATATGGCAGATTATCTCTCTCTCTCTCTCTCTCTCTCTCTCTCTCTCTCTCTCTCCAGCGATATGAAGGATTATGCCGTACCTGATAATCTGACTAATGAAATATTACAGCGCATAATGGAAACGAAACACGATACTATTCTCTTTTGGTCATCAGATGCAGCAAGAGCATGAGGCAGTGAATGCCGTTTCCCCTAATAAGAACAGATATCAGTTACCTTAATTGAAAGGGGCATAAATACCATAGCAATATCAAATGTCAGCTCTAGAAAATGAAATAGAAATCAACTGGTACTCAGACAATGATGACCAATTCTACAGCAAGCAGTAGCTATAGTCTCGGGGAAGTTAGTGCGTTACGTGTATATTCCTGCTACGGAAATATGCACTAATTCCTAAAACAGAAAATAATGTGTTTTCACTCCTGCATGAGTCAAATCGCATTTATATTCGCACAACAAACGAATTCTAAGCATTTATTCGACTCGAGCGGTGTAAAGGGAGAACGATCGCTGTAGAAAAACAAATTTGCATGATGACAACAGAATTCTAATTGATAACATACTTCCTCTCAAGGCAACTAATCTTGCACTGATAGTACCCTTAATTGCATAAAGAAGGAACCACTTTTTTACACATACAGACATTGTTTTATACAACGATGTGCAGAATGCTCCCTGCAGAGACGAAACCATTTAATGCAAAATAAACGAAACCCCTTCTACATTGTTATAGAAACCACTTCTAGCAAAACAAAAGACTATTTCCTGTAACGATAGACATAATATCTATTTCTAGGAGATACAAAGGGAAACCAATTAACAAACTCTTTATAGATACAGAAGCACCTTAGCATTATGATGGAAACCATTTCTGGCGAACAGAGGGTAAACATTTATCATAACAATTTAAGAATCATTATTTCTAAAGAGAAACGATCCTATATAACCATCTACAAAAAAAAAGGAGTTACGAAATTTGAATCTCAGGTGTAGTGAGCAAAGTTAAAAAACAGGTGACTTAGCTCACTTAATTCTGACTTACATATCGTAAAGGACAAGAGATACATGTATTGATTCGAATCTAACAAGAAAGCACTTTATATACACACACACACACACACACACACACATTATATATATATATATATATATATATATATATATATATATATATATATATATATATATATATATATATAGTTTAATGCTTCTCTGTTGCTGATATTATTTAGTCAATATCACCTGCTTGCAATAAACGAAAAATAATCTCATATTTTTTTTTACTATAGCTATCAACAAATATAGCTACCTTAGACATTTTATTCACGGTTGTTTGATAAGGAGAAATATATTTTTGGACTTTGTCCCTGATAGCGCGTCACATTATATTTCCTAACACAAAAAGTACATTACAACTGGTTCTCGCCCAAATGGTGACACACACACACACACACATATAATATATATACATATATATATATATATATATATATATATATATATATATATATATATATCTATCTATATATATATATATATATATATAGATCCAAACAGCGGTGGCCACAGCCGGATATACATCAATGAGGAGAAGGACATAAAGACTTGATAAAAGGGTCAATTTATTCACGACGTTTCGTAATGTCTTCATTACATTTTCGAGGGTTGTACAAAATAGATAACATAAAATAAATTACAATAAAGTTAAGAATTTGAGATTTAAAAGTTGCACAATGATTACTAACTTGAAATATTAAAAATACTAAAAAGACACCTTTAAAAACAAAAAAACGTAAACTAAACAGGACAAAAATTTATTAAAACAAGTAAAAAAAATAAAAAAATAAAAAAATTAAAAATAATAAGAAATATTTCGTCCTGTTTAGTTTACGTTTTTTGTTTTTAAAGGTGTCTTTTTAGTATTTTTAATATTTTAAGTTAGTAATCATTGTGCAACTTTTAAATCTCAAATTTTTAACTTTATTGTATTTAAATTCTTTATTTTATGTTATCTATTTTGTACAGCCCTCGAAAATGTAATGAAGACATTACGAAACGTCGGGATAAATTGACCCTTATATCAAGTCTTTATGTCCTTCTCCTCTTGATGTATATATATATATATATATATATATATATATATATATATATATATATATATATATGTGTGTGTGTGTGTGTGTGCGTGTGTGTGTGTCACCATTTGGGCGAGAACCAGTTGTAATGTACTTCTGTGTTAGGAAATATAATGTGACGGCGCTATCAGGGACAAAGTCCAAAGATATATTTCTCCTTATCAAACAACCGTGAATAAAATGTCTAAGGTAGCTATATTTGTTGATAGCTATAGTAAAAAAAATATGAGATTGCTTTTCGTTTATTGCAAGCAGGTAATGTTGACTAAATAACATCAGTAACAAAGAAGCATTAAACGATAGCGCCAACAGTTTGCCCGATTCTGAGTTCCTCGCCTACCGATTCTGTAGTCCCGAGTTCGATTCCCAGCTGTCTACGTGGAATCAGAGGAATTTGTTTCTGGTCATTAGAGATTATTTCTGATATAATTGTGGTTCGGATCCCACAAAAGCCGTAGATCCCGATGCTAGGTAACCAATTGGTTCTTAGCCACGTATAAAATATCTAATCCTTCAGGCCAGTCCTTGGATATCTGTTAATCAGCTCAGTGGTCTGGTTAAACTAAGATACACTTCATTTCATTTTTGACAGATTCTTAACCATACTTTCATACAAGTTCTATTTTCTCAAGAATCTTTTTTATAAATTTTTATCATGCTCACAGCCTTTGGTGTAAAAAATGGGGAACGTCATTACAAGACGTAGCTCTTAATCTCACAGAGTAATATTAAACAACTCGGAGGGATATATGTGGTACGGTATTATTTCTTGTTATTTCCCTTCCCTGCAGATTGCTTCTCTTTTTGTACGTTTTAAACTTTCAAGAACCAGACTTCAATGGTTGTAAGTTATCAACTGGTGCCAAAGCCTTTTCTCGTGAATTTTACTTTCTATTTTCCTCTTCCCTCACTTTCTTCTTAGGTTTTCACTCTAACTCATTCCATTCAATACACCTCATCTTTCTCAGTCAACCATGCTCAGAATTCTCATTCGCACTTTTGTTTAAGTCTGATCCATCTCATCCAGATACAGAATTTTTATTTCGCTGTATTCGCTCCTACCAAGACTTTGGGGATTCGCTCAGTTCTACTCCATCTCTTCATTGTTCTTATTTCTTATTCAGTTCCTATCCCACTCCGACCATGGTCAGATATCTCAATGGCTCTATTCTACTACCAGCCTAAACTTGGGTTTCTCCCTCAGCTCAAATCAATTTTGCCCGAGTTCGAATTTTCACACATTCTACTTCGGACCCCTTGAAAGTCTTACTCAACCATGTCCTGTTCTGGCCAAGCTCTGAATTCTTACTCATTCTCTTCTATCGTGTTCGGGCGTCAACCTTCTAAATTAGCTCTGTCTATCTTATCGAAACTTATATTCCCACTCTTCTATCCTGCTGTTCAAACTCAGAATTTTCACTCCTTTATACCAACAAATCCTCGGTATTCTCACTCAGTTCTATTTTACCCCAATTAAATTCAAAATCTCACTCGCCTGTATTTTATCCAACTGCAGATCGGAATTTTGTTAGTTCCATTCTGTCCTACTCCCGTTCTAGTTCATCATTTACCAAATTCTATAGCGTCAAAACTCAGAGTTTCTACTCAGGTCAAGTCCATCCTGTCCAAAATCAGAATTCTTTCTATTCGATTAAACATTAACGAATCTGAGATTTCTCACTCAGTTACTTTACCATTACGCTTCAATTTCTCCTTCAATTCTATACAAATAAATCAAAAGAAACTTGGAAATGGACATCACCAAATAAGACCTACAAAACAGTAATTATATGGAAGATTAAAAATAAATTCATATAATATATATATATATATATTATATATATATATATATATATATATATATATATATAAACAAAATTATTTATGCCCATCTCCTCTCTATTCGTTCTATACACTGAGATAACACAAAAGATCATGGAAGTAGATGATAAAAAAAAAAAGGATGCCAAGCTAAAACTTTTAGATAACAGTATAACGAACAATATACGCATACTAAATACAAATTTCAATATATAATTTTTCCAGAGTACTGCGAAGAAAGAAATCAAACGAACTAGAATCCCGAAAAAAAGTAAGAAATCAAATGAAAACGAACTAGAATCCCGAAAAAAAGAAAATCAATAGTTTCCACAACCATCCAGACATTAAAAGATAACCACAGCAACGACGACATTAATAATGGTGATGGTATTGAGGATACAAACGGATCATAATGCCCGACTCGGTAATATAAGGTATAAAATGCTCTTTTATATTTCGCAGTATCTCCCGGTGGTTGTCAGTAAGACACAGAACGATGAAATAAGTTCACCCCTGGCCCTAGCATAGCGTTCCATAAAAGGTGAAGGGCAACACACTTCTCATAATAAAAACCGATATGGAAAGATTCCGTCAAGAAAAGAGTAACTTGGCTTTCGAGAGAATATCCAATGAATTTGAATTCCCCTACAGAATAGGCCTATTTCCAACTACAAAAGATCAGTTACAAAATCAAACACTTCAGCAAATGGCCTTATTCCTCGGTGAGCAGTAGGGGAAACGTGCTTTGAGTAAAGTGTGTGTGTGTGTGTGTGTGTGTGTGTGTGTGTGTGTGTGTGTGTGTGTGTGTGTGTGTGAGAGAGAGAGAGAGAGAGAGAGAGAGAGAGAGAGAGAGAGAATGTTCCCGTTCCAGGAAATAATTAATACGGGAAACCTGAGTAAAATAAAACTAACTATGTCAATTTTTTTTTTTTTTTTAACAGCGACGGTTTGAATTCAAAATTCACAATGTTTCTATCTTTAGCATAGTTGAGTAAAGTGATATCTCTCCGGGTTATGAATATAAACATGAGTTTCATGACGGCAAGAGCGTAGGCATCAACGGCGTATCAAAAACGAAAAATTCTTTGCTTGTTAACCCTGAAAATTAATAATAATAATAAATAATAATAACATAAATCTTCGTTGAGTGATTTGTCCGTAGAATGAGTATTCAATGAAAAAAAAAACGAAGTTTCTTCGGCGCAATCAAGTTTTCTGTAACACGCATAATACTGTATAAACCATCAACTATGACCGGCAACTCTCCAGTTGCTCACCATATGCGGTAGAGTGAGGATGCGATGCACAAAGCCAGCACAATGATTTTATTTTACAGAAAATTCAAAACGTGAAAACATATTATAAAAGCTTCATGTATTCGCCAACAGGCGGAAGCACCGAGATCCTCTATTGAAGAGCTTTTCATTTTTCCCCGCAATTTTAAACATATTAATCATAAATCATAAGTTTTAAAACTGATGTAACATCCTACACCTTGGGCTGCGATGGGCGATGTTAATTACGTAAATACGAAATGATTTATTGCAATGTACAACTTTTAATACTTGTAATGTTCATTATACTGAAAAACTGATACACCAGCATTATGCCGGGAGGAAATTTCATCTAATTTTTTCATCTATGATTTTTACATTTGTTTATTAAAACAAATGTAAAATTCATACATAAAAAAATAAGGCAAAGAAAAACTCTTACACAACGACCTGTCTCCAGAGAGAGAAATATATTTATCCAGCTGTTACGCTGCCACATCAATCACGTCCGAACGCCTTAGACAATGATCTATCTTAAAAGACAGTAAAATATTAATTTACCTAGCTGTTCCATTGTCCCTGGAATATATGATTTAGGCCAAAGGCCAACGCTGGGACTTATGAGGTCATTCAGCGCTGAAATGGAAATCGAGAGTAAAGGAGGTTTGAAAGGCGTAACAGGAAGGAAACCTCGGAGTTGCGCTATGAAACTATAGTTAGAAGTGGGTGTGAGTAAGATGGAAGAATGCGACTAAGAGCGAAGGTACAGTAAAAGGAATGGAAAGGGTTGCAGCTGGGGGACGAAGGAACGCTGCAAAGAACCTTAAGCAATGCCAACAATGCGCCGCGTAAGGTGCACTGATGGAACTACCCTCCCCCTACGGGATATATCAATAACGTCCTAACGCCTTGTACAATGATCTGCTGGAAGGGAGAAAGTCACTTATTTGTTTTTTAATATATTAATTCCATAATGATCTGTAGGAAGTGAGAAAGTTTGTTTGTTTGTATGGTGTTTTCACGTTGCATGGAACCTTTGGTTATTCAGCAACGGGACCAACGGCTTTAAGTGACTTCCGAACCACGTCGAGAGTGAACTTCTATCACCAGAAATAAACATCTCTCACTCCTAAGTGGAATGCGCGAGGATCGAACTCGCGGCCACTGAGGTGGCACGTCAACACCATACCGACCACGCCACTGAGGCGCTGAAGTGAGAAAGTAATTTGTTTTCAAATATTCATTTCACAATAATCTGTAGGAAGTGATAGTAATTTATTTGCTTTCAGATATCCCTTTCACAATGAGCTGCAGGAAATGAGATAGTAAATTATTTGCTTTAAAATATTAATTTCACAACGACCAGCAGAAAGTGAGAAAGTAATTCATTTGCTTTCAAATATTAATTTCACAATGATCTGTAGGAAGTGAAAAGTACTTTATTTTGTTTTCAAATATATTAATTCATCCACCTGTTACACTGCCGCAAAGGTCATGTCCTAACACCTCAACAAGCTTCCACCAAAATGCATCCAGCACAAAAGAAATGAGAGTATACAGGGCGCAGGAGGGAGGAGGGAGGGAGGGAGGGAGGGAGGAACGTGAGGGGGCCTCAGCGTGGAAAGGAGTGAGCCCAGGAAGATTGGTGTCAGAGGCACTCATCCCGTGTCATCAAAAGCCATTAGCATTCGAGAAACTTGCTAACTGTCAAATACAATACACGTGAGCGTCGCTTGTCCAAGCAGAAGGGAGAATTGTTATTGGGCCGGTTGAGCGCACTCTCAGGTACTGCCAGTTTATTTAATTATTGGCTCTCCTGCTATGACTGGAAGCGGTGTTGGTGCCTCTATTCTGGATAGACATATGCAAACACATCTCTCTGTCTCTCTGTCTCTCTCTACTCTGTATATAGATAGTATAATATTATATCTATATATATATATATATATATATAAATATATATATTACACACACACACACACACACATATATATATATATATATATATATATATAAATATATATATATATATATATATATATATATATATATATATATATACACACACATATATAGATATATATATATATATATAAATATATATATATATATATATATATATATATATATATATATATATATATATATATTACTTATTCACACGAGAGTTTTTATGGGCACAATTATTAAGCCCCGATATACCCCTTAATATGGAAGTCAATTTACCTCGGGAATAAGTTGCACCCAAAGTAATTATAAACAAAAGCATCTACTTTGCACGTGACTCAAATCAGATGTGATTGATAAACTTCCTTTAAAAGGCATTGGACCCTAAAAAAAGCTACCCAATAGTCATTGCCAACCTTATACCTCGACTGGTCAGTCGCGGATGAAAATAACGTGTGGTAAACTTCCAAATCTATTACCTACCTCGTTCACCCATATTGAGAGCTTTTAAGCAGTGATGCAACCCCTCCTATCTACACATTATCCTCTGTCTTGCTCATAACACTCTTGAGTTTCATGGATTTCAAGACACTTCTTTTCTAAAACTATTACCATTTTTACCAATAAGCTCCTTCTTGTTCATTTTTATTTCTCTCTCTCTCTCTCTCTCTCTCTCTCTCTCTCTATGTATATACACACACACAGACACACACACACACATATATATATATACATATCTATATATATGTGTGTATATATATATATATATATATATATATATATACTATATATATATAATATATTTATATATATATATATATATCACTTCACACGCACACATATATATATATATATATATATATATATATATATTATATATATATACATAATATATTATATATATATATATATATATACATATATATATATATATGAGAGAGAGAGAGAGAGAGAGAGAGAGAGAGAGAGAGAGAGAGAGAGCCAACGTGGTTTAATTTCATTCCTACAAATCCAAACTAACAAATAAACATTCGCAAGAAAAAATAATAAATAGAGATAACCAATTACCCAACAATCAAATTCAATATGATTCGTTATCCGATTCCTTACGACTAGAAAAGCAAAAGCATTTAATCCAAAACATATACACTAGATCACGTAAACCTTGCCCCTAAATCTCAAAATAATTCTGTCGATTTTTCTAAAGCACAAAGTAAGCACGTGTTACTTACACAAGGATAAAAGACATAAATCTAAAGTAAGAAAAAAAAATCATCACTCTCTCTCTCTCTCTCTCTCTCTCTCTCTCTCTACCTTTGTTTACCATACAGTATGATAAACTCATTCTCTCTATCTTACCCCTCTCATCTCTTCCCCACCACATATTCATAATTTGCACTAAATGAATCTAATTTCATGTTATCCTACAGTCACTCGTTTCTTCTTACCAGAAACAGGGTAATGGATCTCTCTCTCTCTCTCTCTCTCTCTCTCTCTCTCTCTCTCTCTCTCTCTCTCTCTCTCTCTCCAACTAACAAGAAGAGATCCGGGGTGATGCGGACAAATCCTTCTTTGATAACCTTAATCAAAAACTTTCACGTTCAATTAATGACAATCTATAAAAGAGAGAACAGACAAGGAATAACAGAATTACTCACTAGTCACCGACTTTCCTAATTAATCCTTGGATGCTACAAGATAAATCGTAAGACCGCAATTCAGAGGATATATATAAAAAATGGCTAAATGATAAGAGATGGCAACGATAAGAGGGAGAAAGTCAGTGATCATTCTAAAAGAGAAAAGAAGTGAAATTGGTACGTGATGATACAAGGAAAGAAAAGCTGAAAAGAGAGAAAAGTTACTGAATGATGAGGTGCAAATATTTAAGCATCCCAAATGTCTCCTTTGTAAATTAAGGGGAAAAAATTACTATTACTTTACGAAGAAACGCGGGAAACACAGAAAGTCCGACACAATAAACAGTCAGTTTCGAAAAAAAAATGTAACTATAATTTGTAATACACACATCAGCAGTCAGTTTCGAAAAAAAAATGTAACTATAATTTGTAATACACACATCAGAATATGAAACGCTCAACTCATTAAAGCTTGCACATATCAGCATGAAGATATTTTATACATATTTGCACACATGCACAAACACACACACGCACCTGCCGAGGCGACATGAAAATAAGATAAAATGATGGTGGACACCTAAAAATATAACTTTTGATTAATGGCGAAACGGATTAAAATGAAAAATTCTTACCAATACTAATAAACAAATGAAGATGCACAAAGGATTTGACATAAAAACAAAGGTTTTGCTTATATCTAATGTAAGATTCAGTAAATCATTCGCAAAATGTTTCAATGTTCAGTAATTTGTTCATGATTGGATTAACATATGACGACAAAGGTAGACAAACACTGAATGTAACATTCAATAATTTGCTAGACAGACAGATACTCATATAATAATCTGACTGATAAACTGAATTAACACGTTCATTTTATCTCTTATTTACTAAGTTTTTAATTATGAAGACATAACATTCACCTACGCTTTATATTTGATTCATTCCTTCGAAAATAGCTTGGAAAAAAGCCGAAACCGGTCAAAATTGGTTATTTTGTACTTAATGGTATTGTAATGATTTACTGTATTGCTATGGTATCATTGTATTATTATTGTTGTTTGGACGCTACATATCCATCAGCACACTGTATCAAAACAACAGGACGCAATGAGTTGTGTTTATCAGTATTTGGAAGAACGCAGAAGATTCAGAAAATATTGCCAAACTAATAAGAAGTTGATCAACAACCAAAAACCAATAGAATCTAACGAAATATAAAACAACAAAAACTTTGCCCCAAAAGATATATGTGTGTGTTAAATAAACTGAAAACAATCCCAGAAATACAGACAAATGGTATTAAAAAGAGAGAAAGAAAGTGATACCCTCCCATTATATCTTAGTACATAACCTACTGGGCTTTCCTAAGTAATTTGCATATCTAATCACCCCCCTGACACATGGGGACTCCGGATCTTCTCTCCAAGATTCTAACAACCCGAAATCACTACGACAATTCCAGAGTACCTCTACCCTCTTCCGTCATTCGTAATGAGAGAGAGAGAGAGAGAGAGAGAGAGAGAGAGAGAGAGAGAGAGAGAGAGAGAATGGGGCCGAGTGCGAAAGGCAGACACGGGCACTCCATCTAATTCAGCCACCCGCATCCCTGACCACAACTCTGACGGGAAGTACTTAAAACCGGGATATCTGGCTTAGTTTTTGAACGGGGACGAATACACCCATTTTCACTTTCGTATGAAACCCCAAAGGGCACGATTTAGAATCTCAACGGGATAGAAGGACTTGCCTTTCATCTTGTATAAGTTATTCTAAAGTAAAGAAAGTTTGATATTAAGGAGTCTTTGAGGCTTAATATAAGACGATGCAGAAATGACACGTGTG
>NC_061098.1:20746637-20761637 GCF_015104395.2 Macrobrachium nipponense | reverse complement strand
TATTTCTTCAAACAAATAGATGTCACCTTGTTTCAAAGTTTTCGGGAAAATGTCATTGTCATGAACACTCGTGTGAAGCTTACCATAAAACTTTATTAAAAGGTTAACTTAAAAAGTGTTTGTAATAACGATAACTAGCAACAAAATGCTATAAACAGCGAGCCGGTCAAATGCTCTAAACTTATTATAACAAAAAAAAATACAGAACTACAGACATGAATTACAGAAAAAATTGAAAACTTCAACTTTGAAACAGACGAAAATTCTAGGAAATAATACAAAATAAAAGGAAAAAATCTGCTTATCAAAGCCAAAATTCAGGTTCGAAGATGAGTATTTTTCCCAATAAAAGGATAAAAATCTGCTGATCAATCCCAAATTTCAGGTTTCGACAAGGACTATTTTTCCCAATTTCATAACTGGAAGAAATCGAAACCGAAGTAATTTCTCTGCAGATACCCATAGCAAACAAAGGAACAAAGACATGGAATATCCATACACGAAATAATCACCATTCGAACAGTCCGTATATTGAACAATGCAAACGACAGATGTACGACAAAATGACAACAATAGATTCCACATAAAGACGAAAGAGAACAGTGGAGAGAGATAGGGAGGAGGCGGGGACGAGAAATATTAATGGAAATATCGATTAGACATGATACTCATTATGAGATCCCTTTATTTGTATTGCTCAATATCCCCCTATTTCTCTAACGGTGTATCGCAATACATACAGGAAAATCCATTTATGTTAGTGTACCAGTTATGTTAAACGCCACGCTTGTTTACTTTGTTGAAGTACTGAAACGTAAATTTTACCAATGTTTATATTCTAAACAATAAGACTGTAGTTTTCCTTCACAGATAATTCATAAGCAAGATATTAATGTCCACAAAAACTGGTCTTGTATAAATGTGTGTCCGGGACATGGGTGTTATATTGGCATAGCTTTTAATATCTGTAATGACAGACTGATGCAAGAGGCCATAGAAAGGAAATCAAACGGTAGTGAAAAGCTGTTTTGTACGAAAATGGGTCTGAAGTTGAGTATGGAGGGTTTGGTGCCTGCGGACAATACGATACTGACTGGGAATAGTAAAGAGAAACCGCAGAAAGTAGCAAGAGAGTGAAAATGTTAATACAGATGGCACAGAAATGGAGGTAGTCAATTTGCATGTGCATTCAGGGGAATGATGCGTGACAGGAGTTACACAGTACGCAAAATAAGGAAGGTATCAGAGTGTGTGAAAAAAGACTGGGAAGAGCCATAAAAAAATCTCTAAAACCTTAAGGAAGGAATATACAAAAAACAATCATTACATAAATTTTCCTCAATTTTCCATTATATAATTGATGTATGTATGTTGAATGTCAATAAAAGACCAAGATTAAGATGTTCAGATGAACTGCTTGTATAGCATATGCATTATAAGAATTATAAGGGTAAGAAATAAGGAGCGGAGTAGTATGTATATAAACAAACACACACACACGCATATATATATATATATATATATATATATATATTATATATATATATATATATATATATATATATATATATATATATATATATTCTGTAACAACATTTTTACCTGTCATATATATATATTATATATATATATATATATATATATATATATATTACACGCACCGTAAATACAAACGAGATTAGATTACCCCTCCTGGACCCCATTCCCTTGACCATTTTTATGGTATGATCAGAAGGCCATCTGATTATATTGCTTTTGCTCTGTAGAACGGTGCTGTTTAGGCCACGTAATCTTGTACTTCCCATTCTCTCTCATCTCACTTATTACCATCAATAATATTTAGAAAATTTGTAATGGAACGTTGAGTGCTTCTAATGAAGCTGGTCAAATGTCGAGGAGAATAGAACACTGAAAGGATGGGAAGACAAAGTTTTATCATGCGTAATTTGCTATTATTATTATTGTGTTTTTATATACATATAGTATATTGATATACATACAGTATGTATATATATATATGTATATATCATATATATATATATATATATATATATAACTAAAATATATATATATATATATATATATATACACATGCATATGTATACATAAATTAAGCTCCTTCGAAAAGCAACATCTATCCATCTAAACATAAAAGGTGCACGATAAAAAAAAAAAAATCAGTTACCATTGTACACAGAAGAAAGTCAATATTTGAACTTAAAGAATGAACAGAATTTTGCGAGAAATCAAGCTTAATTAAAAATCCTGTTCAGAGCAGAAAGTGTAAAAATAACGAAGCTCAATGAAAATTAAAACAAAAAGAGAGAAAATCCCGGATCACAGAACAAAAGCGACATCACTCAGTGTATACCCCGACCTCCTCCAAAAATTAATCTCTCCTTGGGAGCGGATTCTATAAAATCCCGATATTAATTTTTAATATCTCATTCTTTCCACCAAGACCCTCTCCTTCGCTTTCTCTCTTACTCCTTTATTCTCCCGTCCATAAATAACAGGTCCCTTCATTTTTCTCATCTTCATCTTTTGCCTCCTCCCATTTAGCGCAGCTTTCCTCTGGACACCCCTTTCATATTTTCATTCAATATCTAAGGCTTATCCTTCAGCCAGCTCTCTCTCTCTCTCTCTCTCTCTCTCTCTCTCTCTCTCTCTCTCTCTCATGCTGGGTTTCATCCTCTGCCATCATCTGGTCTTGGTATACTTTTTTTGTCTTTCTCTCATACACTGCATTTATTTGCTTTTTCCTTGAAAAGTATTCTACCCCTGTGGTTTATAAATACACTTTTCATTTTTATTCTAACCATCTTCTAGTCTTACTCGTCTACGTTTTAGTTGACTGTAAAGAAATAAAGGAAACCATAACTGTACTTAGGCAACTGTACCAGGTAACGTCAAAGGCATTTAAGATTATTATATCAAACACAAACAACAAACATACTCCTTTCAAAATTCGTTCCCATTGTGGATTAATTCGTACGAAGAATGCTTTGCTGCCAATAGATGAAAATTGACCTTTCTATTAACAAGACACGAGCTATACACATAGCAACAATTTTTTTCAGGACATTAGTCTTAAAATTCAGAATTTCCAATACACTGGAAAAGCCTGATCCCTTCATATTTAACATTAGGAAAAATTTCAAAGAATTGTCATGTAGAAACACTCTACTAGATAATCTCGTAAGTAGAAATCATCATTATAGCTTAATGATGCATATATTTCTAATTATGTACTCTACTAGATAATCTCGTAAGTAGAAATCATCATTATAGCTTAATGATGCATATATTTCTAATTATGTACCTTACCTTTTAATTTACCCTGAGCCCTTCACGTAATTCAAAAATAATCCGGCGTCTGAAACGATATCACGTTATTGTTGGTAAGGATTCGAATATCCACACATGTAATGCAATATTGCCACATGCTTCAGCTCCTTTGTTCTTCCATTACAGGAAATTGTTCCCGTCTTGATATTCGTAAGATTATCTCATGTCAGTATGACCTTTACTTTGAAGTTAAAAAATGAGTGGAACTGAGGTTTCCTTTACCCTCCAAAGGTAATTACCATTTAAAGCATGTCGAAAGATACCGTGTCGAGACATTTGCTATGGCCTCTATTTCCTCCTGCTCTCGCTATCAATATTTGCGCATCTACGCTAGATTTGCTTACTTCGCTCATTATTTTAAGTTCTGGCCAATGCAGATCTTCTATTCTCTCAAGTGTAAAAGTAATATATTCCTTAATAATAACTTCGTCTTTTGTTTTAATCAGCATTCTCTCTCTCTCTCTCTCTCTCTCTCTCTCTCTCTCTCTCTCTCTCTCTCTCTCTCTCTCTCTACTGTGATGTTTAATGGTTGCTTTTTATGGAACGATCGTATTCTGGTCGTTTCCCTTTTGTTTTGTCTCCTGTGCCGTTGTTTTTGCCATGATGACAGGGGGAGGTTTCTTTCGTTCAGCGTTGGGTAGCTGTGGTCAGTGACTCAGTACTTAGTAGCAAGGTATCGAGGAGCACTGACCACTCAGTATTTGGTCAGCAACTCAGATCTCCAGTGCTTGAGTCAGGGGAGCAGTCTTTGGGAGTGACCTCGTCCTTATGTGCGACCTCATGTTGGAGAATGACCCCGTTCTGGTGAGTGTGTGTGTTTATTCCCGTTCGGCAACCAGAGACTGTCTCAACGACTCGGCGTTGTTCATCTGGTGTGAGGATTTGTTCCTGTTCAACAGCCAGATGCTGTCTCCCTGGTTCGGCTGTTTTCGATTGTGAGGGTGATTTCATCCTTGTCGACTTGTTATGGTTACTTCTGATGGGACGTAGCCAAAATTGTGATTTTGTATTGGGACAATGATCTCATTATGTTTGGTGTTTTTCCTGATTTTGTGACTAGTATGATTTTGTATGGAGACAACGATCTCCTGTAGCTTAATTTTTTTGGTATTATCATTGATTTTTAATTTATGTTTTATATGCAGTTTATGATTAGCGATTTGCTTTTGTATTTTAATCATTTATTACCTACTGTAATGGTCATTTATAAAATTATATTTTTGCGTGCTGCACATGCTTCCGATGTTTTAATTTTACTTACACTATATTGATTGTGATTGTTTCGTATAAGTTGCTAATATCTGTATTAATTCAAATTGATATTGTTATTTACTGGTTCATTTTTGTATGTCTTTAATAGAACCTCTGCTACTCATTCATTTTTATGATGCAAGTACTGTAAATAATTAGTTTTAATGAAACTTTTAAGTTTTGTTCAGTACCTTCCTCTTGTGTGACCCATTTTCTGCCGGTCATTCCAGTCCCGATCATTCTAAGTTTTAAAGAATCTGTAGAACCAACTGCGTTTTATAGCTTTATAAAAAATCTACATCCATAAATATATCTATCCATACATAGGTTTATATGTATTATATATTTATATTTACTGATGCTATCCGAGAAAAGTGGAATGCTCTAGCGCAACTCTTCAGTACTTTTACTTGAAACAGATTCACACATAAAATATACAGTATATATATATCATTATATATAAATATATATTATTATATAATAATATAATTAAATATATATATATATAATATATATATATATATATATATAATATAATAATTATAATATTTATACTGTATATTTTATGTGTGAATCTATTTCAAGTAAAAGTAACACATACTAGAATAATATATCTATATATATATATATATATATATATAGTATGTATATATTATATGTATACAATCATATAAAAGGTTAGACTATACTACATTTGTAAAACCCATAACACTAACCAAATCCAACTTGTGCCCAAAACAGCCCATGAGAAACTCCACCCTAAAACTTCAACAAGCAAAACAAAGACAGCCCTATTTCAATCCTCTTCAAAACACTTTGAAGCACATAACGCAAACCCCCTTTTATTATACTGGCTTCCCCCAGCTCTCTCTCTCTCTCTCTCTCTCTCTCTCTCCAACGCGCTCATCAACACCCCTGCTCCCACATCTCGCACTTGAACATAACAATCACCCAATCAGCAACACACCTCCTCAAAATATCGACCTAGAGAAGGTGGGGGGGAGAGACAAGGACAGGAGATGAAGAGGGGTGGGAGTCTTTAACAAAGTTTCCCCTCCAGCCTCCCCTCTTTTCCCAGCATCCTCCCTCCCTCTGCGTTCTTTTAGCAACCTCTGAAAAATAAGGAGGGTAATGAAATGGGGATGAAAATACGGAGCTCAAAGGTTCATTTTTCCTACAGGGAAAGTTATCTCTGTAACCGATGTTCGCAAAAATTTAGTTTTGTATTAGGCTGCAACTAATATTTTGCCATTTATGTACTGAATTTAGAAAGTAAGGCTTAATGAGCAGTATGAGAGAGAAAAAATCTTTGTATATAATAGCAAACGACAAACGTTTAGCACATTATAAGTCGTCTTACCTAATCAACTAAATGCCCAACCCATACTGTTGTCACAGCTCCAAGCTGTAAGTGAGTCATATGCTATCAAGCTCTGCCATACAAATTCTTCATCTGCTCAAAACGTGACACGGATAGTTTAATAATCCTCCTATGACGTCGTTGAAGATATCCTAGTGACGCAAACAGCTCCGTCGTCGTATTCCCTACCCCTACGGATCATTTTAAAAGTGACTTTACCAACGGAGAACCATTTCCAGGCAAGGTAAAAGAGGAATTGGCCCTCTTCTGATTTTCTCCCCTTTTTAAAGCTTTGCCTTCCCAGTGCCAGCCTCAAATATTGATAGTGAATTGACATCAATCCCCAGAGGGGTGTCAGAGAGGGGAATGAGCGAGGAGTACCTTCCACACACACACAAAAAAAGAAAAAAAAAAAAAAAGCAAACAGGGTGAGCCAACCGGCAGAGGGCACTCCACATTTTCTTTATTTTTATTAATCTATTCATTTTTACATTATGCACTTCAAATAAAATCGAACACATGATTAAAACTTCTTGGATTACTAGCGCCCCTTTTCTCTTACACTCACATGAAGATAACTGGGAGAAATATTGAAGAATATTACGTCATACGGCCAACACCTTTGTCTATAAATGGAGGGGATATTTTACGCAACATTTCTCTGTTATCAAAGGCATGTTATCACCGACCTGATTAATTCTACGAACAGAATCTTAGAAACTGACTGAATAAAGCTACAGTTTTTACCAATGAATGCGCTCTGTACAATGAGGCTTTTTCTGATGCATATTAGCTGACATAGACCCTTTCCCCTTCTTTATATCATCGGACAACTGAGAGAGAGAGAGAGAGAGAGAGAGAGAGAGAGAGAGAGAGAGAGAGAGTTAAATCACTGGCAGCATCATCTCTCACCGCATCATAATTAGTCCATTTGCTCGGACAACTATATTCAGGCGGCGTGGATGGATAGAGTGGATGTGGGAACCGTTATTATAAGTGACACGGTTTTGGGCAGCACGGGATGTTCTACCAGTGATTGCAACCCATGGGAGACGTTGCATAAGGCCATTTAGACTTGGCCCTTTGGCCGGGACTGCTTTATTTTCGAGTTCCTATGTTACAGTTACTTTCACAATACTGACACTGACTCTCTCTCTCTCTCTCTCTCTCTCTCTCTCTCTCTCTCTCTCTCTCTCTCTCTCATACATTAATAATTGAAATGGAATGTAACAATACCACTAACCCAGTCTCACTCACTCACCCTTATAAATGGATTTTCCCATTGTAGTTTACCGAAAATGCATCTGGGCACATAAATACGCACTCGTCAGCACTGGGAGTTGCTTGCTTGGGCGTCGACATGAAGGGAACAACATACTCGGTTTTACGATCAGCTCATTTGAGAAAGAAGGAAAGAAAGAAAATATAGGACCTTATTCGCCAACGTCTCAAGCCCTGCTAACCCCTTCTCAATTTAAGAGAACACAAGAATAGCTTATATCAGTAAGGACTGAACAGTCTACGATAACTTTAATTATATTATCACAAGCAGAAATTCGTGCCAATAATACTCGTACATATTTAAAGAGGAAGATTCTTCCTCTCCCTACACCCAAACATATAAATGTATAAATAAACAAATACACACACATACATATATACATACATATATCTATCTATCTATCTATATATATATATATATATATAAAATTTCACAAATAGTGAACCACAAATATCTTTTAAGAATTTTACCTTACAAGATATTTTTGGCTTACTAATTGTGAATACTATACACACATATATATATAATATATATATATATATATATAATATATATATATATATATATATATATATATAGACACATATATATGCAAGATACTGTTAGCTTGCTAGCTATAAACTGCAATATGCACTACACTTATAACTACCTTAATACCATTAATGAACTCTATTATATTGCAACAAACGTGACCTCTGCCTCGTAGGTTCATTTTCTCTCATCATTCCCGAAACTTCGTCTACAATGTTCTCCCTTTTTCCCCTCTTCTTCCTCCTGTTTCCTGATTCTATTCTTCCTCCTAAAACTTTCCTCATCACCTTTCTCCTACAGAACCCAGTTTGTCGTTCGGTGCTACTTTGCAGCCTATTCATTCTTTTTCTCCTCCTTAATCTACATTCCTCACAATGCCCCTTGTAACCCCCTCCTCACACAAACTATCCTATAAAGCTTTTCTTCTTATTATAACCACTAACAATCTCCTCTCCACTTCCCTCTTCTATTCCGTAGTCTTCCCAATTTCAGCTCTCTTTCTACAACCCTCTTCCTACATCGACTCTTCACATCCTTCTCCAACTTCTCTCCTACATTTTCTGACCTTCCTGTTGTCCTCCAAATCCTTCTTCCTTTCTTCCGTTCTCTGCCTCCAAATCCTGCACTATAAACATCACGCCGTGGGCGCTGGTCACAACCTGCGAGCCAGAACGCTATATTATTGTGAGGCAAATATTACGGAATGTTCCTAACCACCACATTATTACCAGATTTCCCTCGAGACTCTACTTGGGGGTTAGAGGAACAGGGGGGGAGGGGGGGGCTGAGGGAAATCAGATGGGAGGAGAGTGGAAATACGTTACTGGAGAAAATAGTTTTCCTCACTAATGCAGCAAAAACGATAAAAAAATAACACAAATACCACTTCTCTTTTCATATCAAACTCTAAAGGTTATATTTACAGAAAAAATGGATAAACACGCAAATATACATTCATACCCATGAATGTTACCACTCCTACAAATAACATTTCATTCAATACCCATACATATATACGACTTTACTTGCATATACATATTATTGTGAATCAAATGCTTATGTAGGCACACAGCTACTTCATAACGACATAGTATATATTGACATAAAGTCCAACGAATTCAAACGCAGCTCGGGCATTTTGAAAGAATAAACACACAAAAATAAATAACGCCTAAAATAATAACATACTTCCATTACTTTTTTCCACGAAACAACAATCCCACCTGTCCTACTTACAGAAGGGCTCGAATACTCTACGCACACATATAAAAAAATCATATTATCCAAGCAACATTATATGGCGCACTATTGGAAGGAGGAGAGAGAGAGAGAGAGAGAGAGAGAGAGAGAGAGAGAGAGAGAGAGAATGTCATCACCATAAGAGCAAGGCTACTAGATGATTACAACTCCTATCTAACGCCCTTCCCCCCAAAAAAATAGTGAAACAAAAAATAGTTCTTTCATACATAAACTGGCACGAAATATCATTCTCCCATAAAAGATAATAGAAAAGGACCTTCCCCCTTCCCTTGCTCCTCCTGTAACTTAGCGTGAAGGTCAAACAATCCCATCAGCAGGAATCCCACTCCTAACTAAATTTAAAAAAAAAATATGTAGTGTTCATTAACAAGTTTTTGTCAGCCTTCTCCTTCCTCCTTAACCCGAGATAGCAACAATAAAACTACAACATGAATTTCCCTCCTCACTTTAAACTGGGCGGAAAAAATCATGTAACTTGAATAAATAATTCTCCCCCTTAAAACAAATCATTATTAAAACAGGAACAAAAATCACCATTTTGTATCTTGAAATTGTTAAAAGGAATATTAACACTGAACAAATATAAAAATTTCATTCTAAAAAGGGGGAAGAGAGAAAGAATGCTAAAAAAAGGGAGCAAAAATCGACCTTTACTCTTCAGAATGGTGAAGGAATAGTGAGACTGCAACATGCATACCAACTCCCTTTAAAGCTGAGAAAGGAATACCTGACTGGAACATGAATCTCCTTTCCCTTTAAAAATGGGAGAAAACTAATATTGAAACATTAAACCCTTTTACCTGTTAAAACTAGGAGAGGAGTAACAATATTGGAACACGAATTCCCTTTTCATTAAACTGGAAAACAAATACTAAAAATGAAGCGAATTCACCTTCCCTTTAACCTGAGATATAGGAATAATAGAACCGGAAAATTAAATTCCTGCCCATTTAAAACTGGTAAGGAAACACAAATACTGAAACGTGAATAACTATTCGCACTGAACACTAAGAAAAGACTACCATAATTGAAGCTAAAATTTCCTTTCACACTGAACTGAGAAAGCGATGCTAGAAATAGAACAAGCATAAACTTCCCCTAAAATGGGAAGGTATTCCCACATCTGGAAAATCAAACCCTCATCCCATTTAAAACTTGGAAAACGAACACTAGAACAAAAACGGGAATTTCCCTTCCCTTCAGGCTGGGAAAGGAATACTAAAATGGCAAAAAGGGGAACATGAATTACCCTTCCCTTAGACGGGACATGAATTTTCGTATCCCACATTAATCAGAAAAGGAATAAGAAAATTGTAAGTGGAGTTCCTTTAACCTTGAAAACTTAGAGAGGAGCATTATTAAAACCGATATATTATTAATCCCCCTTAAAACTGAGGATGGCATATTCATAATGAAACATGATATCATTAATCACCTTTCAAAACAGGGGGAAAAAATACTGAAACTGAAACGTGATTTCCACTCCCTCTCAAATTGGGAAAGGAATGGTAAAATGAGAACGAGAAATACATAACATTCATAAAGTTTGATAAAAAAAAATGAAATAAAATAAAAAACACACACACACACGCGCGCAAATATTGTTTTTGATTCTTTCAGACAGGAGAGAAATCCTTGAATTTGAGGATCCCCTTTCCGTTGTTTATGTCATTCGAGCACGCGTTTGCCTGAAGACTGCTCAGAAGAAAAAAAAACAGAATAAAAAATAATGGACCCCTAAGAAGAGGTGACGTTGTTCCAAATTTGGAACCGACACTTAAAAATGGAAAAGCCTCAGAAAGGGAATAACCTAAATATATTATTTATAGCTACGGAATGAGAGAGAGAGAGAGAGAGAGAGAGAGAGAGAGAGAGAGAGATGAGAGAGAGAGAGCGAGAGATGCTGTGTAAAAGATTGTGCAAAATTATTAGAATGACCTTCGTTCATGAGAGAGAGAGAGAGAGAGAGAGAGAGAGAGAGAGAGAGAGAGAGAGAGAAATGCTATGTAAAAGGTTGTGCAAAAATATTAGAATGACCTTCGTTCACGAGAGAGAGAGAGAGAGAGAGAGAGAGAGAGAGAGAGAGAGAGAGAAATGCTATGTAAAAGATTGTGCAAAAATATCAGAATGACCTTCGTTCACGAGAGAGAGAGAGAGAGAGAGAGAGAGAGAGAGAGAGAGAGAGAGAGAGAGAGAGAGAGAGAGAGAGTCAGGCAACATGAGAGAAAGAGAAAGTCCGACAACATCAGGAAACAAAACACGAAAGAAATTCTCAAAACAGGATGAAACTGGATCCGGACCACATTTTGGAAACAGTTGCACGGAGAGATTTAACAGAAAGGGGAACCTAGCTTGCAATAAATATATTACCAAAAGCAAAAGTAACCAAATAAAATTGTCATGAAACATAAGGGCAACAACAATAAAAAAAAATCATAATAAATAAACACAAGACTTCCCACTTATATGCAAAAGCACTAAACGAGCATGCAATAAACAAACAAAACAAACACGTTTCATTCTACCAACAAACAACAAACCGAGGCTAAGGAAGCAGCCACAGCGCAAAGATAACTAGATTATAGAATATAGGCCAAAGGCCAAGCGCTGGGATCTATAAGGACATTCAGCGCTGAAAAGGTTTGTAAGGCGTAGCAGGAGGAAAACCTAAGAACAGTTGCACTATGAAACAATTGTTAGAAGAGGGTAGAAAGTAAGATGGAAGACAGAAAATAAGAACGGAGGTACAGTAAGAAGAATGAAAGGGGTTGCACCTAGGGCCGATGGAACGTTACGAAGAACATTAAATAATCCCTACAGTGCACGGCATGAGGTGCACTGACGGCATTACCCCCTTACGGGGAACACAGCGCAAAGGCATAATGATACCTCAATTATAGGACATTATCTTATATATCCTCTGAAAGGAAGGAAGGCGGCTCTAGAGGGCTGAACAGGAGTCATAACCAAGAGACTCCACCTCCATTAATAACGAATCACAGACACCGCATGCAGATATTGGGATCTAGTTCAAATTCGACCACTTTATTGAATACTCTGATTCGAAACTCACCGTCCCTTGGTTTATGCAGTGTATCGGGAGGGCAGTGACAGGGACAAGGATCGGGACTTGTAGTAGTGGAGTGAAGTCCAAGTTGTCATTATTTTTCAAAAGCGAATATATATATATATATATATATATATATATTATATATATATATATATATATTTATATATATATATAAAGCCACATCAACTCACGGAATGAAATTACAGTTAAACCAGGTATCTTTATTAACTTTGCTCTTTCAGAGAGAGAGAGAGAGAGAGAGAGAGAGAGAGAGAGAGAGAGACCTTAGAAAAATATAAGAATAATTATAAAGGGCATGCCTGAAGAACGTCCTTAGCTACGTAGCAATTATTCACCCCTAAATAAAACGGCTTCCACTTTTTTTTATCATGCAGATGAGCCTTAACGTAAGTGTAACCCAGCAATTTCTATAGCCCTTCTTCGAATACGATATTACGAAAATAACGGTTGATTGTAACTTCACAAATACTTGACAAACGTGATGAAGTTTATCCAAAAATCAGCTTTGAAAACATAAGAGCATCAAAACCTCACTGCCATTTTAAAAATGGCTGTCAAGAACGAATATTCACGGAATGCTCGCGGAAGCCAGAGTCGAGCCGAGGTAAACGAACAGGGTGACAGGATGGTAGTAGGGAGCCATCTGCTGTGCTTTTCAGGTGCTGCCAAACCCACCACTCTCTGTGACCACTGAATACAACGCTGCAGAAGTTTACGTCGCAGCCAGTTTGCGACTCAGACTTTACAGCTGAATGAATTTGTTTCTGTTACCAGTACAAAAAACCAGGGTTCCACCGATTAGGAAAGGTCAGATTATGATCGTAGTTTGTAATAGAAGGTTACTATCATTTTCAACGTCTATCACTTTCACATATTCATTTCTAAGAATCATATTAATTAGTTTTCAGTGTAAATGAATTCTCAATGTAATTTATCTTGAATGTTTAATCCATTTCCAATTACTTTTATGATATCAACTGGTTCGAGTCTTTTTTAATGGCAACTTCATAGGAGGCATGCATTTTGACGAAGAGATTAAAAGACGAATAGAAAATCCGTGACAGTGACCAAGATTAAAAGATCGAGAGAAAATCCGCGATAGCAACCACAAAGAAAATTAAGCCTTCTATTCCCTCTCTCCTTTCCATTTTTTTTTTCTTTTTTTTTTTTTTTTTTGTTTTTGATTTTTTTTTTGAGGAAACAGAATCCTCTCCCCTTCCAAGTCCCGACTTTTTTCCCTTAGTCATCCCCATAGCAATTGATGAATGGCTGTGCGAGGCATCAGGGCCTTTTCATGTAAATCTTGAATCACAAATAGAATTTTATGGTCACCGAGGGATGTTGTATACCAAAGACTCTACCTTCTCTCTTCCCTTTCATGGGAAGCTGGGCGATGCAAAAGTGGATCCCGAAAGAGGTTTTTTTCTCGTCTCTTCCCAAGCCTGCCTCTCACAGCTACCGAAGGATAAAGAAAGGGTGCGATGGTACATCAAGTATTTGTTCTTTCTTGTCCCTCCTCTCTCCTCTCTCTCTCTCTCTCTCTCTCTCTCTCATCTCTCTCTCACAGAGAGAGAGAGAGAGAGAGAGAGAGAAAAATGCATTGCGACTTCACCATGGTAAACGCAAAGAGCAATGTTGTATGAAGAAGAGCCAGAATAAACACGACGATAAAAAGGAAGATGTGATAGAAACACTTCAAAAGGAGGAAGAGAGAAACTGAAGAAGAGAAAAGAATAAGCCGGACCCACTTGTTTTTCCTCATGGCTACCTCAGACCCGCCATTCTTGACACTCGCCAATTACTATTATTAGTATGAAACAACTACAGAAAAGTGATGTATATAATATAGCTTGACTGTATAACTTTAAACAAAATTAAATGCTGTAACAGTACAAAGATTCGACAATGATTACTGACGGTGTATAAAGGTAAGTATTTATTATTGTATTTCGTAGAGAAATATATAATGTAAATTGTTTGAACTGGTATCCCGAAGGGATATAGGACGAGCAGTCCGCGATGGGATTTGCTGAAAACAACGAAGAAAAATAACAACAGCAAACCCAAAAAAATACCTTCGATGAAGATACCGATGCAGTTTATAGAAAACTACTGACCATTCAAAACTCATCACTGTCGAGTAGGAAAACAGAAGCAACGAATTCATTAAGAAAATCTAGACAGGGTATCCGGCGTCAACGCCAGTAAAACGGCAACCATAACATGATTGTCTGTTGCTAAGAGATGCTCTGGAAGTCCACATCAAAACTTACCACACAACCGCACCTTATCTGGGCAAGAACCCGCGTTGCCATATGCTGGCTTAGACTATCCAACCAACAACACAATGGGGAAACAATCAAATCATTCTTTCCGCAGTGTCACATTTAACGATGAAACAAGATGAAGGCTATTCGAATAAATGTTTATAGCGCTGATGCCGATGGAATACGAAGCCCAGTATCTTTATATAACCTAAGCCTTATGACGACAAAATAAGGGGGAGGGGGGGGGGGGAATTAAAGCGGGATCTCACTCCCTAGGAAACAGAAGACTCTCCTCTTGGAAGATGGAAAATTCCAGGATTCAGAGATATCGGAAAAGGGATATTCCAAAAGCTTGAGATGAAATGAAATGCAACAGTCATCTCTGTAAAAGTTAAGGATTTTCAGAGTGAATGACCTCTAACAGATCGGGTTTGTATTTTATAATAAAAAACCTCCATGATTATGCTTGATCATTAAAATACGACGTTAATGCTAACATAGACAACGATATATATATATATCCATATAGGGTAGTGATTTCTCTGAAACACTACCGGCTAAAATAAAAAAAAGAAAAAAAAAAAGAATGAGAGACATGATCTGAGTTATG
>NC_061098.1:20736637-20741637 GCF_015104395.2 Macrobrachium nipponense | reverse complement strand
TGAATCATTCAAACTACAAATGTCCTTTAATATCTACCTAGGAATTGATATATTTTCATATATGATGTACCAAAGGAAGAGCGAATTAGATATTAAAGGACATTTGTAGCTCGAATGATCTATATGAATCACGGTGATGTGATAATTATTTATTCACATCTATGAATGTTGATAAACCTTTGTATCGAATATCAGTTAAATCCCTTCAACCGTGTGGGAGGAAGAAATACAATGACAGAGCCATGGACGTCTATACATCATAATTACTTTGTACTAAGGTTAACTGAAAAGAAAACTACAAACAGTGACAAGGTGTCGGGAATGACAAGGAAACTGTCACAGACCACACTAAGGGAAAGACAGACATAGACAGCCAGGCGTGATGATCTCTCATACATATCCTTTGAATGTTTGACTGAATGTCTTTGACCATGACAAAGTAAATACAACAGACAGAATGATGTAAGAGACAAACAAGCAAAAAGATGGATGATCTCCATTCACACTCATCTCTGCATGATGGTCTACCTTTGAAGTTAACTCACGACTACTTAGAAATGTGTGGTGTTAAATCATTCGAAGTTCGAGATTTTACGCAACTGTGTAGGAGACATTTACTTATAAACGAAATGTGACACCCACACTACAAAACACAGCAAGACAAACTCATTTCACATCTATCTATGCTCGAGTGTATATCTTTGTAGTATATTTGACTGAAATCCCTTCAACATTGCAAGAAGAGTTGCAATAATGAAATAAAAGTGAAGGACACACCTATTAACCAGACGAACAGAATCTCCCTTCGTGGCCACCTATGTCTAGTTCTTTACCTATCAAGGTTTGAGAGAAATACCTCCAACCGTTTAGTAAGAGTCGAAAGATCAAGATAACCATGACGCGGGGAGAAGGAATAGGTAGGAAAGTAGCATCATCAGCATATGTAAACAATGCAATCAATTTGTTCTCCAGAACTTGCCACATGTCGCTAGTATAGACAACAAATAGCAAAGGTCCAAGAACACGGTACCTCGAGGAACACCTGAAATGACATTACTAAAGCTAATACAGGCCTTCACGACCGTTTGGGTTCTACCTATTGAGTAACACTGAAAAGAAAATCGTCTCAGAGATAAGGCGATAGTTTTCAAAGCAAAAAACAACATCTGAGAGCGAATTTTGTTTTCATGATAGCTTATGAACGTTTTTAAAGCTATAAAAGAAAATTTCTTGCACTGTAATTTAGATATCTTCCAAACAGGAATTTACGGCACAGATGAGAATGACTTGTTCCAACTTCGTTCACAGAGAATAACAAATCTTATGGATAAAACCCTTTTATCTTTTTTTTTTATCTTAATCGCGCATCTGTAAAGAAATAACAGATTTCGTGGTATGAAGATAATTTCTGAGAAAAAGAAGACAGCAATATAATTTCTTATTCATCCTCACTTGCCACGCCTATCGGGAAAGTTTGCAGGCGTTCCATACCGTTTCACTGAGCCTACACTTTATTCACCTACAACATAATCTTATTACATGATCTTATTGGCCAAAAGCTGTGCGTACTCTGGCTCTTCTAATAATTTCAGAGAGCAGTCTATAACACAATGATAAAAATGGGCTGGAGGTTACTGTCAGCAGTTCTTTGAAAATTCCTACGTTCATCATACGCCTTGTTTCACTTACTTGTACGATTCGCCACTGAAGCTTGCGAAATGTTTACAGGGCCTTTCCGCATGTGATCATCTTACTTTGCATTTAGGACTAAAATCATATAGAGAGAAAGGATCTTCAATTTAAAAACACACTTGAAAAAAATGCTGATAATATCAAACCAACAAACTTGACAGTGAAATGAAATTATGTGAATAAATCAAATTCACAATAATAAAATAAAAACAAATAATATTTTTTTCATAAATTTCAAACCAAGTAGTCAAATTTGATTCCCTTATCACAAAATTCCTAAGCATAAAAAGCACTACCTAGATAAAAGAACGTTTAGAATCGTACTATACCCTTTCTTAAGCTATTTCATTAAAATATTTCTCTCCAAAGCACTTCTGTAAAAAAAATAAAGGAGAAAAAAAAAAAAAAAAACTCGAGGGCTCGAGGTAACTGGATCCAAGTATATACGATTAGCGTGCTTTAAAGGCTGACCTACTACTCGACAGTTTAAGCCCTCCTCCTCGAGTGCCAGGCAAGGACCCTCCTGATACGCTTCTAATTCCACACAAGCAGTGAGACACTTTAAGGGAAAAAAAGAAACAGAGAGGGACCGAGAGTCACTCCAACCCCCAAAGGACCCACTCCAGCCGGCGGAAGACGATTCAGTCGTATTGTGTGACGAGGATATTCTCAGCAAGTTGAAGAGACGACTAATGATGATCATTCCGGTTTTTGACGGGATCCACGAATGCAATTCGTCAAATGGGCCCTTCAAGAGAGTGAGGACGGGCAAAGGAGGAATAAATAAATAAATAAATAAATCATTCATATTTGAAAAGATCCCTTCATATTTTCCCCTCTTTTAATAATGCAGAGTATTTAGAAGCTGTCTTTCTTTGACGAAGGTTAGTGTGTTTTCTATTTTGGTTTCGAATATTTCCCAACTTTAATTCTTTAATGGAATAATCTGTAGCTCTTCTAGGTATCCTCACTATTTTTTTGCCAGCTTTTATAGAACTGCAATAGATTTACTCTTGTGAAAACTAACTACAAAAGTTACAATCATTTTCACTAACCAGCTTATTACCGATTCCCTTCCAAATTGAAACTTGCCTTCCGTGGTGCAAATAATTAATAAAATGACGTTTGAAAGAAGCTACAACAAACATTAAGATGCCTTTGGAGACTTTAAGATGAGTTAGGTTATGAAAGTTTGGTTAGGTGCTTTTTAACTCATAACTGTGGACATTTCCAATTTGGCTCTGGCCTCAAAACTCCCAACTTTCAAGTTGCTTTAACCACCACAGAGGAACGTTTCCGACTTTCATTATGCAATTGTTTTATATGAACAATAGCAGCCAAAGGTGGTATAAAATGTGGGCACAGAACAGAGTTAACAGACAAGTTAAATGTTCCCGAATCGAGGAAGTGAGGAGAGTTCACCACTGCGAAGAAATATTAAAATTTTACTCCTAAATAGTTTTGTACATTGAGCGGTAAGCCAACAAAAGATTTGGTTTTCGTTGTCATTAAAACCAGTGAGCTGATTAACAGCTCCCTCCAGAGCTGACCCGAAGGATTAGATATTTTTTACGGTGGGGCTAGGAACCAATTGGTTACGTAGCAACGGGACCTAACTTATTCTGGGATCCGAACCACCTTATATCGCGAAATTAATTTCTAATAACCAGAAACAAATTCCTCTGATTCCACGTTTGACAGAGGAGGGAATCGAACTCGGGACTACCAAGAATCGGTATTCGAGCACGTAAACCATTAGTCCAACGAGGAACGCCTCAATCATTAAGAATATGCATTAACTGCAATAATATATAATAAATAAATCATCAGGGCATTTTATACTTTGTTCATTTAGTAAACGACACTTTAAAGATTCAAGTGTAGAATTTCCCCTTCATAATTCTTCTCTCTTTTCCTACTCAGGCCTTACCTACGTATGGTATCTTCGTTCTGTCGACCTTCGCAAGTACACAAAACAAGAAAAAATTAACAACATACGACGGAATAGTTGATAACTTCATTGGAATTTTGGGACTATTCTTTCACTGCAGAGTTGCCAAAAGTTTTGAAAAACTTCTCGGATAAGTTTAATATTGCTACTGAATTTAGTTTACGTTAAAACTTGAAGCTGAAAATTTGTTGTGTGCGTTGGTATCAGACTAACACATTCTCTCTCTACTATATATCTCTCTCTCTCTCTATTGTATGTGTATATATATATATATATATATATATATATATATATATATACATACGTATACTTACTTACCTAATATAGCTAAGGATATTTATTGAGAATATTTTTTTATTGGGCTTAATAGAACTTTGTGTTAAAGAATGGTATTTGGTGCATAAAAGTAATTGAAACCTCAGAAATAAATTGTTCCCATGGATTCTCTCTCTCTCTCTCTCTCTCTCTCTCTCCTCCTCTCTCTCTCTTCTCTCTCTCTCTCTCTCTCTCTCTCTCTCTCCTGTTTTAGCTTTTATTTCTAATGAGTAAGTTGAGACAATTGTTATCAGCATTTGTATTTTCTTCATGGTCTTAATATGTAGGCGACGTTTTCACCGTGATTCCTTCTTACCTGGGGTACTGACATTTCAAACTTTCACTTTTTATACTGAATATTCAGTATTTACATAAGGTCACTCACTGAGATATATAAATATACATCCATGACCGCCTTTAGTACTCATGACAGTATTAAAAACTACATTTCAAATATATTTCTCCTTTGCCTATAAAGAATATGATTTGGGGTGGATTCGTCAAAGAAATGACATTTGTTTTCAGTGCCACGGATATGAAAAAAAAATACCAACAAGAATCAAGAAATCATAAAATCCATTAATCTTTTTCGAGATGAGATAGTATTCACCTTCCTTTAATCTCTTGAGAGAGAGAGAGAGAGAGAGAGCAGAGAGAGAGAGAGATCCTATGAACGTACACAAAGGTTTTCCAGCAAGAATAAAGTTTCAGTGACAACCTTACAAAAAAGAATTTCCTATTTTTATCGACGACAAAACAGCAGGACATGCAGAGACCGTGATGAATCTTCAAGGCAAAACTAGTGAAGAGCAAATTTTTTACATAATGATCAATAATTCATAATCTTCATCAGCATTTCTCATACTGTGAATAGCCGCCGACAGCATATACATTTTAATCAGCAAGATTCCCTGTTGATGCTGAGGGATTGGAATTAAATTAGCCACCCAAAATTATGTCCGGCCAGTAATTAATTCGAGGAAGATTCATCCAATTAACCATAATCAAGTAATTTTGCTTTTAGGGAAATGCTCTCGGATAA
>NC_061098.1:20681637-20734137 GCF_015104395.2 Macrobrachium nipponense | reverse complement strand
GAGGGAGAGAGAGAGAGAAAGCATACAGTATTTAACCTATAAAATCGACCCGATACATAACTTAGAGCCACCTTAATTATCCGGAATACGATCAGGCGGAATGTGGCATAAATTTTATTTCAGGGTAAGAACATTCTGATGCATCTCAAGGGACTAGAGCGTCATGCTGAGTAAGGCCTGGACGGAGCAGTGCCCTTGAATAATAGATACAACGGATAGAATCCGTATCGAATATCGATTTCAGGTAACAGTTATGTTCCAGAGAGAGAGAGAGAGAGAGAGACTGACTTCGTGGTGTCTGACATTTACTAAGTTTGTACAATTAATTTGTTTCCTTGATATCGGTTCCACTGTCAGCGGGTTATTGATATACTATGCAACAGACTAGCATTTACCAAACGAAAAGAAAGCATGAGTATATATGAATTCATGCATACATATATATGCTACAATTATACAAATTCTATTAAACACTGTAGGCAAGCGCTTATCCTCTCGATCATAATTATATTTTGGTCCGGGTTCCCTACGAAATACTTTCAAAAATCCGAATAAGAAATTTAAATATGTAGGTATGACTACGAATTTCGAAGATTATGATACTGGGCATGCAACCATATTCAATCTCGTACCATGAATTTTGAAGAAAGCAAAATGACAATTTTTGTGTCTGTAAACTAACCAGAACTTTTTAATGCTTCTAATTTTCGGTAAAAGAACTATAAATTCATATAATTGAAAAACAGCTTCTTATCTGTGGAAAACAAAAGTAATTTCTCCAAAAACCTTGTAATTACTTCACGATCTGAACTCTCAAACATCACACTCTTACACAAATATTCTTCTATCCTGCTCACTAATTACGCCTCCGGAAATATTTGTCTTCAATTCCTGTATTTCTGACAAACATAAAAATAACCTTTGACGCAACTTAAAAAAGAGAAGAGAGAGAGAGGAGAGAGAGAGAGAGAGAGAGAGAGAGAGAGAGACATGATGATGAAGGCGAAAAGGGGGAGGGGCTGTCAAATTTGGAAAACTTAGCCTATAAATAATTTGTCTTGGAACGAACCGCTATTGTTTTCCATCCTTGCAACGACCCAACTACAAATCCCAGAAATAGATTCGCCGCTTCTCCTCCATCGTCGTCTACTACTACGACGAGGCAGCGGAGGAGGAGGAGGAGGAGAGGAGGAGGAGGAGGAGGGGAGGAGGAGAGGAGGAGGAGGAGGAGGAGGAGGAGGGAGAAAATCACAAGGTTGAAGTGAGTAATTAGCCTAAATCGACCCCTGGTTCCCCGGAATTATCCTTTCCCTGCGAGACACATTCGGGATTATAATGTGCACGCAACCGAGACTCTGCCTTTGATGTTGCTTAATTCCTGTTGCAACAACCAATTAAGCCGAGGTAAACAATTAATTCATGATGCACAGGGTCTCATTAGATCTAAAAAATGAAGGAAGGAAGACCTTCTTCGCTTAATTGAGAAAATTTCTTAAGGAAAGCCACGCAGGAAATGTTACGGCCTTTGCTACAGGACCAAGGATTTATTTTTAGAATCTAGCGAGTTTGTGATGAGATACAAAGCTTATTATACAGGTTTATAGTTCCTCGGCGGACGAGTGGTTTTCGCGCTCGGCTACCAATCCCGTGGTCCGAAGTTCGATTCTCGCGGAATCAGAGGAATTTATTTCTGGTGATAGTAATTCATTTCTCGATACAATGTGGTTCGGATCCCACAATAAGCTTTAGGTCCCGTTGCTAGGTGACCAATTGGTTCCTAGCGTCGTAAAAATATCTAATCCTTCGAGCCGGACCTAGGAGAGCTGTTAATCAGCTCAGTGGTCGGGTTAAACTTAGATACACTTATAAAGGTTTATATTACGCGAAACATATGATGCATCCACTGTGTATATAAACAAACAAACAGACACACACAAGCTTATCAATACATAAATATACATAATATATATCTATCTATCTATCTATCTATCTATCTATAGATATATATATATATATATATATATATATATAATATATATATATATATATATATATATATATATATATAGTCTGTGGGTGTGTCCAAACTACATCAGGCAGAATTATAACAGTTGAAATTACATTCGTTTTCCTGCGAAAACGCCATTTGTTTTCAATATCACTAAAGAGAAACAAAAGCCACAGGAAAGCATTTTATTCAAACTAATTCTCCACAATCCACAATCATTATTCACAAATTCATTACTACTTCCGTGTGAAGCAAATGATCAAGGACAGGGCAACAGAACCCCGTCTCGTGCATTCCAGCTACATACATTACCAGAACCTAAATCCAAATGAGTAATTCCTATCCTTCAGGCTCTCGCTAATTGCGCCGAGGAATAAAATTGGGGATAACGAGGGTAAATTATGGTGACAATTAAGTGTTCATTATAAACGTTACAAATGTGCTATTTATCATGGCATTTTATGCTACCGAAGGAAATTGCAAGAGATTTTAGAAAGGATTACTCTCTCTCTCTCTCTCTCTCTCTCTCTCTACTCTCTCTCTCTCTCTCTCGCTCTCTCTCTCTCTCTCATCATAGAAATGCTTGTGAAGATTTGATCTTTTGAAAACAATACACACACACACACACACACACACACACACATATATATATATATATATATAGAGAGAGAGACGAGAGAGAGAGAGAGAGAGAGAGATGAGGAGGACTCACTCACTCCACTCTCTCGTTAGAAATGCGTGTGAAGAATTTAATCTTTGAAATTAAATATACTATATATATATATATATATATATAAATATATATATATATATATATATATATATAGAGAGAGAGAGAGAGAGAGAGAGAGAGAGAGAGAGAGAGAGAGAGAGAGAGAGAGACTCACTCACTCTCACTCTCTCGTTAGAAATGCGTGTGAAGAATTAATCTTTGAAATTTAATATAGATATATATATACTATATATATATAGAGAGAGACGAGAGAGAGAGAGAGAGAGAGAGAGAGAGAGAGAGAGAGAGAGAGAGAGAGAGAGAGATTTTAGGCCAAAGGCCAAGCGCTGGACCCGATGAAGTCATTCACCACTTAAAGGGAACTGACAGAAAGAAAGTTTGAAAGGTGTAACAGAAGGAAAACCTCACAGTTGCACTATGAAACCTTTGTTAAGAGACGTGAGAGTCGGATGGAAGAATGAGAATAAAAACGGAGGTAAAATAAAAGGAATGAAAGAAGTTGTAGGTAGGGGCTGAAAAGAAGCTGCAAAGACCCTTAAATAATGCCCACAGTACACCACGCCAGGTGCACGGACGGCACTATCCCGATATGGGATACTTCTGCTATGACTTCCAGCTCCTAAGCATCTCGGTTATAAGCTGCAAGACAGTCTAGATTTGATTTAGTAATCGGCCAATTCCAAATAAAGTAGCCTAGTTTCCATCTCTAGAGTCCCTTTGTTATAGATTCATCCAAAGCAAATTCAGGTCTTTTTGAGGTATCTGGTACATCAGCTAAAAATATCCCATTATCTCTGCTTGCAATTAGGGGGGGAGGGGCCGGGGGAGGGGTAGGATGAAACACACCATTATAAACCATCTTAGGGGTCCCCACTAAAACCCTGCCAAGTTTCATGCCCATCGGACCAGCCATTTGGCCGTGATTGAGTGACAGACGGACGGACACACACAACACACACCATTTATAGTAAAAAAAATTATATATATCACACACACACACACATATATATATATGCTATATATATATATATATATATATATATATATATATCAAATATATATATATATATATATATATATATATATACATATATATACATATATATATATATATATATATATATATATATATATATATATATTATATATATATAAACTCCAACCAACTTTGTCTTTCTTGTACTTCTGCGTTTTCTTTCTTTTACCATTGACACTTCTCTCCTTTTGACAAGTATTTTATTATTTTCCCCTCATGGTTATTTCATAATCAATTCTACGCTACCCTACTACCAATGCCCGTCCTTGAATACATGGCTTTGTCAACATCATCGACCTCTTTGATATTGCCAGTATTCTCGCCTATCACTTGATCGTTTAACCTTAATACCTAGACTTGGGTACTTGGCACGTTACACTCTGGTTTACCTTCTTGAAATTTGTGAACATGTACGCTTTGCTTTTGTTTATTTTCTTATTATTATTATTATTATTATTATTATTATTATTATTATATTCAAGGTCTCGTCCGATGTTATATGCTTCTCTGTTTTCTTACCGTATACCCCAGTACTTTTTTTTTCAGCAGGCTAATATAAAATCTCGACGTTGAAGCTCTCACAAAACCACAAAAAGAAAGATGAAAACATGAAACATAACGAAAATATACGCATTTAAATACGAAATGCTCTGGGGATTATGAACAGTTCACTTGGAATCCGCTATATCCTACCTGTACGTATATGTATGTATAATATAACGTCCTTCAATCTAGAGGAATCACTCACTTCAACCCACAGAAGGCTCCTCTGTTTGCGAAAATATACATAGAATGCAACTTACAGATAATGTGTAAAAAAAAAAAATACAAAAATTATTACCACCGACAAAAAGATCTCTTAAGTCACATAAAATTGGCCCTCTGTTCTTTAAGCAACAATATTTCAAAAGTCGGCTGCTCTTTACATATGAGATATTAAAGAGACTATCAATTTCGTAACAGCCATCATTCAAATTCAAAATAGGGGTTACAGAAGATTCTACAATTTTACCCGTTCTAAAGATTTCTCTCTGTAAAAGATCTAAAATTTATTCCGTTTTTATTACGGTTACTTTCAGACACATGGATGAATTCGAATTGATTTCTCGAGTCCAATCGGACGCTGATATACTGAACAACTGATTCCTTGCACTGCAAGGAATACAGCGAACCCCTGAAGTGCAATAAACTCCTGGAAAGTTCTTGGGTAAAACTTTCCTATCGCACTAGGTTCATTACAAACCGTCTGGACACCAAATTGCCCCAATTCTTTCAAAGTTTGTTGACTGTCCTTAAAATGTGGAAACGCTACGGCCGTTGTAATCTGAGGACAACGAGTGAAGAGTCTTCTTCCTATCACATGAGACTTTTGAATAAACTAGGATGGGTACCCCAAATTCATAGAACAATCATCAGTCGGAAAATGAGGAACGTAAATGAGGAAAGAAGTTGGGGTTTAATGAACAGAAAGTTTATACATGTATCTAAATGTGCTACTAAGAGTGCTGACTTCAGACCGATTAATAACACTGATTTTGCTCTTTTAGCAATAATAAGAGAATTCAGACAAACAGAATCCTTTACGTTTTCCTCTTTGAGAATTTCCACTACAAATCAACGGTGAGAAATAAACGTGATCTTCGAGGCTTGTAAGTCACCTTAATGTTATCTCCGGATGCAGTTTTGCATGAGACATAAACAGGTGGATCTTCGTGGAGATACACAAGAAAAGCAAGCTAGGCCAAATTGAATTTTAATCCCCGCTCTCTCTCTCTCTCTCTCTCTCTCTCTCTCTCTCTCTCTCTCTCTTCTCTCTCTCTCTCGACCAAATAATAAATCATCCAAAATTAGTGGGAAACATGGTTGTGAGAAACGGGAAGGAAATGCTAATTAGAGGAGTGACTGCCTCAAAGCATTATCAGCGATAGTTAAAGAACTGAAAAAGCCGACGCTATTCAACATTACGAGGAATGCCAGTCAGGAATTTAGGAACATGAGGAACGTATCGCGTCGTATCACCAGAAGACACAAAACGGGTACAATTTACTGAAATTAAAAACATTAATTAAAACATGAACGAAACAATGAGACAATATCAGACCTGCTATTTTATAATAAATAAAAATCAACCGTAAAAAGAGAAAGGATTCACAAAAATAAAATTCTTGGCAGAGATTCCATTCAGATTGGGGAGTACACAACAGATCAAGCTATACGACTGTGAGAGAGGGATTATTATCATTATCATACAATAAGATGAACCCTGTTTATATGGAACAACCCCACAGGAGACACTGACTTGAAGCTCAAACTTTCATCTGTTCATCTGAAAGAAGTAACAGGGGACACTAGGAAATGCAGAATGAAGAGATAGTTATTAACATAGAAATAATAAATGAACAAATTACTAACAAAATAGATTTAAATATAAGTAAATAAATGTAAAAAAGAAACAAGTAAAAAATGCGCCGAAGTTTCTTAGGCGAAATCGAGGTATCTGTATAGCGTATAATGTTTTATACCTAAACCACGTCCCATGAAACTCTCAGCCCCGGCCCGGTGGCGGCCTGTGTTGTTGGCACCTATAGCGGTGTCAGACGCATGACTATGGCTAACATTAACTTAAATCAAATAACAACTATTGAAGCTAGAGGGCTGCAATCTGGTGTGTTTGATGATTGGAGGGTGGATGGTCAACATACCAACTTACAGCCCTGTAGCCTCAGTAGTTTTTAAGATCTGAGGGCAGACAAAGTGCGGGCGGACAGAGAAAGGTATCTCAATAATTGTTTTCTTTTACAGAAAACTAAAATGAAGTAGCAGGGAGGGGTGGGCCAACCACAGTGGTCATTCAAAGGCTCTACAGTTCAAATTCTCATACAATAATGATAAAAGTTACCCAATTTCACACCATCCTACTCTAAAGATATAACAACCACAAATACTTTCATCACGTCAACATGTAATAAAAAATTGTTAAAAAAATTCTTCAACGTTCAATTGCTTTCCAGCTAGCTCAGTTTTCAAGAAACAAACCTGGAATAGCATTATATGGAATTACGTGGATAAATGAGACACAAAAGCTTGGTAATTTATCTCTTAAGGTACATTAAATAACAAACGGAAATAAATAAATCACTGGAGCATCGATCACTTATATCTAATCTGGTCTTGAGCTGGTCCGTAATAGCATTATTCACAACCTCAGCAGATAGTTTGTTCAATAAATGAAGTTTTTTTTTTTAATAATGTTCATGCAAAAGTCCCAACAGTGGTTGGTGCTGGAACAAAATTTGAGCCCCATTGCAAATTCCCGAGAATATATTAATATTGCACTAGCCCCCGTTTTTTTGGCATGCCCCTGCCCCTGGGTTACTTTAGGTTAGTTCAAAGAAGTATCCAAGAAATAATGTTGATGCGGGAAACATAATGAGATAATTTTCAACAAGATTCTATATGGTTAGTTTTTATGATACGGCGTCCCGATTTTTTCAGGGAAGGGCCCGGTACTCAGTTACTGTTCGGGAATATGCTTCCCGGTTTCAATCCCTTGAATAATAGTCTCAATTCCTGAAGCCTGTGTTATTTAAACCTTTCAAATAGACAGGCAAACAGAGAGCAGGCAACACAGCCCATCAGTCTTGCAAGTTTCATCGAAGACCAATTTACATATGAACAATTAACAGATTTGTACCCTAAGCACTTTCCCCTATCAGGGGGACAGCCTCACGGGAAAAGATAATAGAACAGTCAGTCATTTTGACACTTTAGCTGAAGTGCAGTGGGAGACCCACATATGTAGAAGATTCTCATAGTAATATACAAAAATTTATCCACTTTACACACCTACTGACGAGTCGAAATCCCTTACACTAAGTGACATAGTACATCCCTAACACTGACATAGTACACCTTCTTGCACGCACCGGAGCAATATCAAGGCATATTCTTTCAGCACCTCTTTCAGTCATCTCTTCTCTCCAAAAATGCCAGAACTACACACTTTTCACCCACCTATAATCTTCCCTTCTTTCTACAAGACCAAACCATTCCAAAACACTGATCCATCATTTCACCTACGCTATGCTTCTACTACTTCTACGTTTCTAAACTTATCTCACCCTTTCAATTCTGCTTACGCAACATATGCTACGGGAAAAGGCCAAACTCCGTAGTTTTAATTTTTCATTCTTTTAGTTTTATATTCTTCATTCTTTGAAATAAAAATCAAGAACGAAAAGGGTGAAAAATCCATGTAAGTTCTCCACATAGTCTTCCCTCGAATACAAGGAAAAAATAATCCAAAATGGATTCCCTGTTCAACAAATGGGAGCTGGGTAGGCCTACGCATTCTAAATGGCTTGCTTCGACATTCGTATACATCATACCCTTCCTTTACAAGAGGCACTCATGTAGGGCCTAGCATAGAGTAATTTATATGTGCAACCAATTTCGATTTCTGCATACAGAATGGAACAAGCAGTGGGATATGTAAAAAAAATAGTTGGCGAGACACACACACACACACTATATATATATATATATATATTATATATATATATATATATATATATATATATATATATATATATATATGTGTGTGTGTGTGTGTGTGTGTATGTGTGTGTGTTTAAGTGAGAATGAAGAATAAAATTTTTTATCTAAATAGAAGATTCGATTTAAATCACAAGATACAACATACACACACATATATTATATATGTATATATATAATATACATACTGTATATCTTTTATTTTTTATTTGCATTATTATGATCTTACCAGTTAATTTTTATTATAACTTCACCTGGATTTTCATCGGTGCGCACGATAATATATTTATATATATATATTATATATATATATATATATATATAATATATATATATATATGTATATATGTATGTATGTATATGTATATATATGCATGTATGCATGTACAGTTAAACGCGCTTATGCGTATGTATGTATTACAGAACACGAACAGTTACGACAACCGGTTTGTACTTTAAAAACAAAAGGAAAAGCTTAACGGAATGAATGAGAGATTTTCCCTGAATCCCATAATACTTTATCATTAGGAATTGATCTTATGCTCTGAGAGAGAGAGAGAGAGAGAGAGAGAGAGAGAGAGAGAGAGAGAGAGAGAGAGAGAGAGACTTGCTAGTCCAAAGGTTACACAAGTTTTATCTTCTCCACAATTCCAGCAACTAAACGGGGGAGTCAATTTTTCATAGCTATTGTTCGGCACTTTACAGCCAATTTAACCTATTCTCTAGTGGCCTCCTCCGGCCCGCAGAAGGTCAAAGACTTGATTAAGTGAAAAATAATACTGGAGAGAGGAGAAAAAAAAAAAAAAAAAAAAAAAAACTTCATCCTGAGAGATCCAAAATGACTGAAGGAGTGTTACTGGGTGAACGGGAGGAGGAGGAGGAAGAGCGAGAGGGAGAAGGATAAGAGGGAGAGAGGATGGGGTGGTAGTAACCCATTCCAGGCGTCTGGAATCCATACTGATCCCCACGTGCCGTCTCACTCCAACAGATCCTTTGTCGAAGGGACCAGATTCCCTCTTTGTAGCTGTACCAGATTCTTATTTCATTTCTGCTCATTGCATCGAGACGGAGATCAGGCGAATTGGTAGGGAGGGTTAGTCACTAAAGATAATGGCCTCAATGCAATCAATAATTAATGTAATCCTATTTATCACATTGATAATTATAAATAGCTTGATGGCGCGCTACGGGCTGGAACCCGGCGCTGCTGTCTCCCCTCTACCTACTCCGGGCCCCACCCGGGCCGGACAGACAGGTTTGCAGGAAGGGGGTGGATGTGCTAAGGGTGGGCTTCTATGTCACGTCATCCCTATGTTACCAGGGGGAAGACAAACAAGATCCACTCCGATTTCATTAAAATGGGAAGATAGATTATTAGTGTCACAGAAATAATGATACTTTGTCACATCCATAAATAACGGAAGTCTAAGCGGCAGCAGATATTTGGTCATACAAATAATGGAAACCTAAAGGACAATCTCCACTGTTGCAACAACCATAACAAAAGACAGCGTCTAGGTGCCTGACAACTAATTATCTAACTGACATCAATGGTGAGACCTCGTCATCCAAAATTATTAAGGCCCAGTAAGTTTCCAAAAACAAAAAGCCATTGCATCATAAACCAGCTCAGTTTCAAAGCACCGGTGTCTTAAAGTAAGCCAACATCCAGATAGGACGTCACTTGCTTATTAATGGATTTAAAAATAAGTCTCATTGTCAAAAAAAAAATAATGTCACAAGAACTTGAACAAGTGAAAAAATGTGTCGAAGTTCCTTCGGCGCAATCGAGTTTTTTATACAGCGTAGGTGCTGTATGAAACTCTCAGCCATGGCCCGGGTGCCAAACGCACGATCATATCTCTCACATTAAAATAAAAACTATTGAGGATAGAGAGCTTCATTTTCGTGTGTTTGATGACATGAGAATGGATGAACAACATACCAATTTGCAGCCCCTTAGCCTCGGTAGTTTTTAAGACCTGAGGGCGGACAGTAAAAAGTAAGGCAGAAGAACAGAACAAGAAAATTTATTGTCTTCCTATCCTCAATAGTTTTCCTTCACCGAAAACTAAAACCAAATAACGGGAGACTTGATATACTTTTAAAATAAACCTTAGAGAGAGGATCTTAATGTTAAAAAAGCGATAGTTTACTTTTGAAAACACTAATAATTTTATTTCGAGTTAAGTGTCATCATTAAAAACAACACAGAAATGAGAAAACACACCCAGAGGAAAGGAGAGAGACGAGAGAGAGAGAGCGAGAGAGAGAGAGGGGGAGAAAGGGAGAGGGGAGAGGAAGGAGTTAGGGGAGGGAGGAGGGGAGAGAGATAGAGGCGAGAGAGGCCTCATACCAACCATCCAACGGGATTGCGTTAAATAAAATTTTTCATTTATCCGGTTCCCACCTCAAATTTTAATCTTAAACACAAAATTTTTTTTAACAAAAAAAACTAATTAAGTATCCCTGACGAAATGCTCTTAAAAAACTCTTGTCCTTGAAACACAGCAAGAGAAAATAGCAGCGGATTCACCGGATACGGATAATACTATCATAAATAAAGATACTGTTCTCTGAAAATCCCGAAACAAAAACATATTAATCATCACAGCATAATTATAAGCTTCAGGAAGAATAATTATCTGACTACATCATTAACCATCAGGGAAAGGCTCCTCTCCGTGATCATTTTCTTTTGTTCCAGATATAATGATTTCAAGGAAGCGCCGCGTCCGGAGCTTCGTAATGAGGGCGGAAAATTCATCACTCGGAAAGGAAATAAAAATAAAAGTTTAGGATCCAAAGATATTAAAATTACTTCATAAACTGGCCTTCCTTGCCAGTGTCGCATCTGTAAATATATTCTTTTATCTTTATTAGTGTTAGTAGCAGTAACAGTATCAGCATGGAAGAACCATCATTTTTGCGTTTGTTAGAAAACCTGAAATATTCATGTTAAGTTCAGGACTGTTCTGGCATGGGGCGCGGAATGAAGAAATGTAGAAATAAAAGCAAAAATATTAATATCTATTGTCATTCCCTTTCACTAGTCATTCTCGTGTTCAGCTTCTTTCCTGATATATTTTCATGAAGTGATTGATAGTGGAAATGAAAAGCCGGTTCTCTCCGACCAAGGATAAAATTATCATAACATTTTTGTCTTTAATTACGCGTACGAGTTTGATGGCACGCGCTCCGGGCGCTGCTCGTCATGTCTCCCTTACCCTCCCGATCTCCTACCAACCCCGCCTTCACTCGGGGTGGACAAGCAGGTTTGCAGGAGAAGGGTGGATGTGTCATGTCTCCCTTACCCTCCCGATCCCTTACCTACACGTGCCCACCCGGACCGGACAAACAAGAAAGATCCACGGGGAGTTTACTGCTTTAGATGGAAAACAAAAAACTTTCGCTATTACATCCTTATGAACGCGCTTAGGAATTTTAGTAAGTCATTTCTCTAAGTAACTTGTTCACTTTCCCTGAAGATCGGTCTGTCTCATGAGCTGGTCGAGCAGAGATTTGTTATTGGGAAGGGGGGAGGGGGGAATGAAACCCGCGGAGAAACTGCTTTCTCGCAGTGACTAAACTTGATGAATCACTCATTTTTGGTTATATTTCTACTAATGCTCTTTTAATTATTGTCCAAGTATTGGTCATTATCATTTACTGAATAAAACTAACGATAAGAGCGACAACTGTGTCAATCAAAATTTTTTAAAGTTCTACAGGCAACAGAAAGCAAATATATATTTAATAGGAGGAGGAAACTTCTCGCAATTTCCGGCGTTATATATTCTCTTTGCCCATTTGCTTGATCGTAATGATATTTTCCCAAGATGATATTTGAAAAGTTTCCCCATCATTTTCAATTTTTCGGGAATCTCCTGATTAGGCATCGTTTTTGTCGAAGAAACTTCGACACATTTTTAACTTGTTTTTTCTTGTACATGCTGTATGGTTTCATCAATCTTCTCTACCTGGTACTTTTGATGCAATAAACTCCAACTGGGTAAACTTACGGGCAATAAAGCCACCAATTTAAATGAAACTAAATCACGACCTTCCAGATTTAAACCATCTTCAAAATTTTCTGTTGACAACGCATATTCTTCATCGGGTAAACAAAATAGCACAGCAGAAAGGCTGTTTCTATCCTCTATTAACGTTCACATACACACACACACAGTGAAAATACATATACATATACATATATACACACACACACATACATATATATATATATATATATTATATATATATATATATATAGATATATATATGTGAGTAAAAAGGCAACTAGGCTCGCCAGAGGTCCCCATTTATAATTTTTATCACACACACACACACACAGAGAGAGAGAGAGAGAGAGAGAGAGAGAGAGAGAGAGAGAGAGAGAGAGAGAGCCACTCACATGAAATCAAGTGCTGGGTAATGTCCAGCGTTTTGATAAAGATGAATGTCCTTGGGAGGCTGACGTGGTACATCAATCAAGACTTCTTCCCTGTTTTCAATGATCGTCATATTCCTCATTCCCCTTAAAGAGACACACCCGCCCGCCCCTCTATCCACGTCTCCCGTCCAGATAAACCTCGGTCAGTAAACGACATATGTATAGCACTCCACTGTGCTAATGACGCAGTTCAGATACGTTTGCCGTAACAATTTGGCATACATGCCTACTCATTTATGAAGATTACTTGAAGTTATAAATTGGATGAGGAAGGTAGGCCTTCTGGGACAATAAACTTTGTCGCCACTGTCGCGTAGACAACTATGGAACGACACATCAAAGAAGACCCATCATTAACTTGCAAAGTTACTTTTGAAGATTTTACTTCTAAATAACCACTGAACCTTTTCACCTACAGAAAACACTACCAAAACACACACGGCAAAAAACTGTCAGGACAAACAAACGTTTAACGGCACTACCATAAAAGTCATCAATATGACGGCAAAACCTACGAGATTGTTTTTCGAAAGAAATGCCGCAGTTTACATGCCCTAAGAATTGTTTCTTGTAGCAAATAAATTTTCGCAGTTCAACGGTTTTGATAGGTCAGAGGTCAAACTACTGCCGTTAGTGTCTGCTGAAATGACTTTTATTGTTGTGAAATTCGAGAGTTCGAAGTGCTTTGCTCAGCAGGGATTTTCTCAATTACTTCCTTACTTTATATATTCATTCACCATCATCTGTATTTCATTATTATTAGCAAATATGTATTCTTCTCTTTTGCTTTTATTTTCTCTGTGTTGAAAATCTGTGCTTTTCCCAAGTAAAACAACAACAACAACAACAACAACAACAACAACAACAACAACCTTGTGTTCCCATTTGAAAGAAAGGAACAAGAAAATATTTTTTGCCTTTGGTTACCCGTTACCGTTCCATAAAATCTACGGGAAACATGTTATATTTTTCACTTCGCATCATGGAGTTTGTATTGCTACAGGACTCTTGCATAAGACTTGCATATACCGGAGGCAACGAATGTGCGTGAAAGAATCATTCACCTAATATGTAAAACGTAATAGATAAAGAAAGTTAATGCATGTATGCGGAAGGAAAACACATTCGAAAGGGCCAAGGCGCAATATCTCGTAAAAGAAGCTATACATCACGTCAAGTAATTGGACTGGGAAAATTCATGCATTCAGAATTATTTCAAGGCGAAGACAAAGAATAATGCCGCTCATAAAATTACAGATTTGATTGCAGTTCACTTCGACATGTACGATGCAACAATAAAACCACATGCAAACAGTTTCAAAATTAAACAAACTTCGGAAATAACTTTTCCTCAAATAAACCAAAACATTGCACTTAACAAAACAGCAAACAATGACATAACAGTCACGTGAAATATCGATCTACTACTACTACTACTACTACTACTACTACTACTACTACTACTACCAAGCTGCACCAGTTTTGTCTGGAACTATGAAGAAAAGCAGTCTAGTTCGCAAAAAAGGATACGTGTTACAAGACTCTTGGTGGGAACGAAATTATTATCATTGCTACTTTATCACCATGTGAAACTTGATGTTATTACAACCAAGTTCAATCAGTACCATTAACTTCGATCCATCAGATTGTAATATTAATGAGGAGGATTCGATGTGATTCCCTACTTTGTGTGTGTATACATTACCATTCCCAGTTGCAACAGCACGCCTCTACAACCAATTTAGGATTTACGGTCTAGCTGATTTCCATACTGTCGACAATATTATAACCTTTGGGACTCGATGTAACCCCACCATACAAGCTTAGCCTCTGATTTAGTCTCAAGAATCATTTAACATTCATAGGAACAAAGCTTTGTTATTTGAAACCACGAAGGTATTCTATAGGCTAGCCAAATGTTCACGTCAATTGGAACGAACATTTAAGACATGAACCTATGAAGGAATTCCATTAACTAATAAAAGTTTGTCCACACGTTAACAATAGAATGACATCAAACTCTAAGGACTGTTAATTTCTTTATGCATACCAGCCACGTGTACTTGTTAACACATCCAAAAAAGCATCAACGGTACATCCTGGATACAGAAAATTTGACATCGCAAAGAAAAAACAATCAAGATGTGGAAACGTTGTGGAAATTAACCTCTATAACCCTACTATCAATGAGTGCAATAAACAGTAGGACTTCTGAAACTGCAAAAAAAGGTCTGAGAAAGCAAAGGGGGTTGAAAGTGACATGGAACAGAAGATGCCACGAAATGCCTCACTACCGACGACAATAAAAATAAACAAACAAACAAACAAACATACGAAGGAACGAACGAACGAATGAATGGATGAATGAATGAATATTTACCATTGGAAATATGAGTCATTTATCTGCTAATTATCTAAAAGACAAAATATAATTATAAAGATTAATACACTCAACAGGTCATAACTGATTTATCTCGTGGTAATTTTAAAGAAAATACCATCCAGCTTATTTTAAACTAAACTACATTTTCCACTACATTATATTCGCGATCACTCTTCCAAGAATTTAAGGGAAGCTAATATTCCTCCAAGCAAATCATCACCAACACTGTCCTTCGGGAATGTAATTAGAATCCAGGCATGCAATAAAGACCCACACATAAAGACCCTCACGTGGTAATTATGACAATCAGTACAAATGGACTGGTGTTTTTTTTTTTTTACGGAAAAGGAGAAAAGGATGCAATACCGACAGACCTTTAAAAAAGGCAGTAACGGAAACAAACAGAGAATTCCAGAAATTTTGCGGATGACAGATGCAACCGTCACAGAACCCAGTAATCTTGGATTGCTGATCTTCAAAGAGGAAATGCTGAATGCAGTGGTCTAGCCAGTGTTTCGCGTCCTACTGAGATGAGATGGGACTTCTCATTAAGCATGGTATTAACAAAACTGAACCTGGGCCAAAATGAGACAGAAAGGCCACCTTTAGGCGGAATATTGCAGAAACTACTGAGACGAGGACATGGTTAATCTACTTTTCCAAGTATTAATCAACAAGCCTATTTTGAGTTTTCTTTTCGTCAAAATATCAGACTAATTCCGGGCACGTTCTCTTCGTTTTTCCGCAGAAAAATATGGAAGTACTTTGTAAGAAGGGAAAATGGCTGTGTAGCTTGTTTCTTCAATTTTTTTTTATATTATTTATTTATTAATAATAAAAAAAGCAACAGTTGAAACATCACAACTGAGATTCCATAGTTAACTATAATGAAAGTTCGATGTGTACAACAACTGCTGTCCAACTAATCAAATTATACCTCAACGTCAGCAATAACGCAAAAGCGAAATATCCACGCCACCTATAAATCTCCGCTCTTCAATGAAATACAAAAAGGGTTTGTAATTCATTAAGGGTAAAATACCAGAGATGGAATCCATTTCACCAGTTCAATATTCAGTCAAAAAATGGAACCCTATTTGGGACCTAATTATTGTTAATTGACTCATTTATGTATTTTTTCTCCGAACGACATCAAACTGAAAAACAAGTGCGTTCGGCCACTGCATAATTCAATTTTCCGTTCTCGCCAAAATATAACCAGTTTTATTATGCGATCAGCAAGTACATTTCAGCGATTGTTGTGTCCGGAATCACGATGGGTGTGACACTTTACAGGTAAGAGCGTCTATCCTGCTTCTATACAAATGAGCTCGGTACGAAGCACCAGAACATATCTTCTAATAAATGTCTCTAAATGTCAGATCGCCCTCTTCTGAATCAAACGACAATCACACTTTCACTCCTGTCTGGAAAAGAAAATAGAAAAATCATTCTCGCCAGAATATGCATCCTTGAAATTCACTCTAATTCGCGGTAAAATATAGCGGAAGGATATCACTAGAAGGTCAGGGAGCTTGATTTAAAGCTTCACTAGAAGGTCAGGGAGCTTGGTTTAAAGCTAAGTATCTGTCCGCTAGTATGATTTATTTGTTTATTCTCAGCTTTCCAGTCTTTAATCTTACTGTTCTTTCTCCATTTCCTCCAGCACAAAAAGCGAGTAATAATAAATTTTTTCTAATAAACCATTCATATTAACTTGAATCGTAGGCGTGTTAGTACATAATAATAATAATAATAATAATAATAATAATAATAATAATAATAATAATAATAATAATAATAATAATAATAATTATCGTGACAATTACTGAAACCGCATCAAGACCTGAAAATAGAAATAAGAAGGATATGGGATATGCCAGTGGAAATTGTACCCATAATCATAGGAACACTAGGCACGATCCCAAGATCCCTGAAAAGGAATCTGGAAAAACTAGAGGCTGAAGTAGCTCCAGGACTCATGCAAAAGTGTGTGACCCTAGAAACGGCGCACATAGTAAGAAAAGGGATGGACTCCTAAGGAGGCAGAATGCAACCCGGAACCCCACACTATAAATATCACCCAGTCGAATTGGAGGACTGTGATAGAAAAAAAGAAAAGAAAAAAAATAATAATAACAGTAATAATAATAATAAACTAGACTACGTTAGCCCTGCTTCCGGTTTCTTGTGGAGATTGCAGTAGTTTTTTCTATTAATTTCGAGAGGCCCTAAGTAATTCCTGGGGGAATATGATGATTACCTTAATTATACGACTTCTGTAATCTGTCCAAAAAGGCATACTAAAAGGTGCTAAACTTAAAATACTGTACACCTTAATTACAATACAAAACTCTCTAAGAAATCAATTCAATTGGTAATTTATCATGCAACTGAAAATGGCAACTAATATAGTTTATGCTAAGAATATGATGTACATGATCTGACAGTTCAGATCCCTGTCTTTTCGAACATCATTAAAGTTTTGTCCAATGTGTATATGTAGTCTAAGTATAATGCATACCACATTCAGATTTGTCACCGTCTATTAACAGGGCAAACCTTTTTTAATATGGGTACTTAACATCCTGACCCCTCCTTACATTAGTCACTTTTTTATGGTATGGTTGTAATAACCATTAAAAATGCAATATTGAAATGATTCATAGATTTAAAAAAACATTCAATCAAAAAAATTCAAAATGTGGCTAACCTACGACTGAAGCAGAGTCAATTTGTTAGGATTACAAGATTATAGTAAATGGGATACTATAGTTTATGTAGTACATTAGCGGAAAATGTAACGAAGATCTTAAAATGCGAAAGCAGTGTTGTTCAAGATTCATATCGCTATTATTAGGCCTTTAAAATTATAAGATGGCAGTTCCCAAAGAAGAAATTATTAATTTTTCCGTCTTTCAAATATTATGTACTATATCGTAATCGAAAACCGCATTAATATTGGGAACAAATCCTAAACAGCAAAATAATTAGTTTTGATTAAACTACCAGCGTTTGCAAAAAAAAAAAAGTCCTCAAATCTATATATTTCGGTAAATGCAAAAAATGTGTTCGCAAAACCCGTGAGGTCTTGTGAGAATTTTATTTCAGGTTAAATATAGTACTGTTAACAAGGTGCAATACAATAAACGAAAGTGAATTTATTACATATACAAACTTATCAAGTACGTGACAGCAGCAAAGAATTTCATCCAGTATACGAACACATCTTGATTATAAACATACAAAATACTCTAATAAAATATATATATATATATATATATATATATATAATATATATATATATATATATATAATATATATATATATATAATCATTATTATGTACGTGACAGAAGCAAAGAACTTCATCCAGAATACGAACGCATCTTGATTACAAACGCAAACAAACACACACATATTTACATTATCACAATCGGAAGTATTTTCGTTCGTTCGTATATCTATTAATTTTATTTTTCAGGCCACGCAGTCGTATGTTTGCTGCTTGTTAGTAACTGGGTGCTGTTAGCTTGTTAAGTGTTTTGCAGTGGTTAAGGACGATAGTTCTAATCCAATGCTTTCTTCCTTTACATGGTGACGTGGACTCATGGAGGCAAAGAGAGAGGCTTTTTCGGGAACAGCCCTCTGAACGCTAGCGAGGGTACGGATTACCTCTGAGAGGAATGCATCTACTGAGGGTAGCAGATTCCCCCTGGATCTCTGCAATGGTGTTTCACCACCCTGGTCCCTCACTCCTACTATTGCAACTGCAGGCCCTGTTTATAAGAATTCACAAGGAGTTAAGTATTGTTATTTGCAACTATCCTCCTTTTCAGAGCTGCAGCAATATGCGATTACAAAGGAGCATTCAGTTCACACTGCAGTGACCTGAAACTTATCTCGGACCACCGTTATTCAAATAATATTTTTTTTTGTTTCTTGTCAATAAATTATTTGTAATACTTTTTCCTATCGTACTCCCTCGCTGTCCTTTGTCATCACTGATTATTCATAAAAAGGACACAAATTGTAACTGATAATTGAAAGTATTAAAGTATTTTTATGCAACGGCTTTATGCACATTAAAAAGTCTGCTTTAACACTAAGTTTAAGGTTAACAATTAAGTCGTGACAAATTTTATATATATATATATATATATATATATATAATATATATATATATATATATATATGTATATAATATATATAATATTACAATATACATATGTGTGTGTGTGTGTGTATATATATATATATATTGCATATATATATAATATATACACACAAATATATATACTATATATATATATATATATATATATAATATATATATATATATATATATTACACACACAAACAATATATATATATATATAGATATATATAGATAGATATATATATAATATATATACATATATATAATATATATATACACATATATATATACATATATATATATATAATATACAACTATATAATATATATGTATAAATAAAATATATAGTATATATATAGATATATATGTTATATATATATATGTCTGAAAAATAGTATATATATGATATATATATATATATATATATAGATAATATATATATATAGTATATATAGTGTGTGTGCAGCTGATAGCGCGTATTATATATTATATATATATAATATAAAACATAACTAATATAATATATGTGTGTATATACATATATATATATATATATATATATATATATATATATATATTGATATTATAATACTATATATATGTGTGTGTGTGTGTGTATAATATATATCTATGTGTATATTATAATATATATATATATATATATAAATATATCGAGCTACAATGTCCTTTAATATCTAATTCGCTCTACCTCGGAATTAATATATTTTCATATATGCTTAACCGAAGGGAATTTTTTCTCGCATAATAGACTTGCCTGGACCAGGGCGCGAACCCATGGATCCTTTCAAATCCAGGAACGTCAGTGAAGCTTTTACCTACTACTATATATATATATATAATATATATATATATATATATATATATATATATATTTATATATATATATATTTATATATACATATATTGCATATATATATATGTATATATATATATATATATGTAATATATATTTATTATATACGTATTATATAAATATAATATATATATTCTAATATAAGCCTGTCGGCATGGATTTTTACCCCTCACATTTTTCCATACAAGACGCTAAGTGTAAGGATACGTAAACCTTGCTAGAATATTCCGTTCCATTGAGTTCTCTATGAGGTGTCTCATAAAGCGTCTACCTGAAAGGGGTAAGAGACCTTGGAATATATTTCCAATTGCATTACTATTCGTATTTTCCAACCACCCTATAGAAAGGTTTAGACGATTTAGGATGCGTTATTTTTTTCTCCTACGAATTAAGCAGTTTCTCTCTAACGATTCATTCTTAGATGAATGAATGTAAAAGCAAAACAATGTTTGGTTAAATCAAGTCCTCAGGAGTTATTAATGGTCCTGAAACTTTATTTTAATGAAATAGGGGTCATTACCTTTATACGACCACACGGATACCATGTTCATAGTTGTTTAACTATTTACTATTGTACATTTCAGGTCCGTGTCTAATTGGTTTTCGTCGATAAAATCTCACCAAAACATCGGATATGGATCGTATTTTGGAAATTGCTATTTGAAGCCACAGCCTAATTGGCAAAAACGTGCAGTGATGTCTAATTTTGATAATTAAGGCACCTATCAGAGTAAATCAAAGAAATTTAAAGGGAAACTTAGCTAAATCTGGCAGGCTGGTACATAAAGGCTAGTATAACGTCATTACTAAAGACCATCCCACTCATTGATACTGTAGTGACGTACGTTACTAGGTACCCCGTCCATATACTTTATGAATGAAGACTCAGATGTTGGTAGTAGTAGTAACAGTAGTATATGGAATTCTTTTATTGTTTCACATATTCAAACTCCCAAGTAGAGTACAAGGAATGGACATTAAATGAGAATATTAATTTTGTAATACAGTTCAATGGCGCAATCAACGTTTCTGTTGATTTGAAATAAGCACCAAGTCTTAAACAGTGTCTGTGAAAACCATTGTTAGCCCCCCGTTTCAAGGAAGTATCGTTCTAATAACCGCGAAATTTGTCAAACGGTCTTAGGGTCTATGTGGATAAAGACCAGTATTTAGCCAATGAATACAGATGCATTATTTAACATACTTTGTTTTTCCTATGCCACATAAAATGTTGATAATGATATTATTAATCATAATGATGATAATTACAATAATATTCATCATTGTTATTATCATTATTCTTGTTAATAATATTATAATCATCATCATTATTGTTATTATTCATACTTCGACATCAGGGAAGAGGGTGATAGAACTTATATAAATGCATATGCCGTATACATACACATATACAGACAGATATGGTACATACATAAATGCATAAACACATAATACATAAATGAAATTATAATATATACGTGTGTGTGTAAGGAGGTCAGTAGAATAGGCAAGTTATTAAAAATGGTCGTTGCAGCTAATCAGTGAGATAGTTTATTAGTCAAGCAATTTCAGCCATTGTTTATTCTTGGTCTGAATAGTTAGAAATACCTTGATATAAAGAAAATATTTCTATATATCTCTTTTTCATACTCGTCATTTTAGTATAATCCCTATAAAGGTCACCTTTGTTCTCTTGTCTAAATCGTTTGGTGTTTGTGTATCGCCTTATTACACTTACCCGTTAATAATCAGCATATGGCGCATAGGATTCTTTCTTTGTTGCATACTGCAAAAAACACGCAACATGAAAACAGTGTTGAAGCCATGAGGACAATTTGATGGGCTTGTCATAGGTGAAGCAGCAGTCACGTATACCCTGGCTTTGACCCATGACGATCGGCTGCCCTTGCCCTGTTGTCGGCGGTGTTTACTATTATGTAAGGTTACCAGGTACATTAAGGGCAAAATATCGTACCAACCACCTCTAAATGATCGTATTTTCGTTTCAATATAATTACATTTCACCTATTCCAAAAGTCTTGTATAGCTGATAGTCAAAAGGTAAATAGAAAATAGTGTTAAAACTACTATGTATTCCTATAGTCAAAATAAAACTGTAAAATGAAGATAGTGATATTGCCTTATGTATATTTACCGAATCCCCTTACTATAATATTGTTATATGTATATATACCAAATTCTTTTTCATTACCGTGTTATCACCAATGGAAACCGTAATATTATCGTCATTCTCAACAGTGATTTGCCTAGCCTTTCCTTTAATACTTATTCTAAAAGAGTGTTAAATATTTGTGATTCACACTACAGTTTGCGTCACAACTAGGCTCTCTCTGGGTGCCTACTAAATTTAGCTAAGTTTCCCCTTACATTTCTTTGATTTACTCTGATAAGTGGCTTAATTGTCCACATTAGACATTACTGCATATTTTCAAATAGCTATTTCCAAAATACGATCCATACCAGATACTTGGGTAAGATTTATCGACGAAAATCGATTAGACACAGCCCTGAAATGCACAGTAGTGATTATTTCTTTATTCACAGTTTTCCAGGCTTTACAAATACTTTTTTTTACTTCCTCTTCGCACAAAGACAAGTAACGATTTATTTTTCTCGTAAACATACCACTTGTATTAAATTAAATGGTAGGAATGTTAATAAAGTATGCTTAGTCACATTTCACAACTTTAATCTCGATTATCCTTAGATAAGTTCCTAGACAGGAGGTTTAGCTTTTGTGGATGAAATGTTCTTGGTAAAAAAAACCCCAATTAATCCACAGACACGGACCACGACTAATGCTATCAACCATTCGAATCAGGAATTTGTGCTCTGATAAAAATGATCAAATTTATCAGTAATTCTATGAGATCTATTATGATTACTTTTCCAAACTGCGGAGTTCGATCAGTTTCAATTTTGCTTTCCTAGGTCTTACACACACTACTCTACATTTAACGTGGATTTTTAGGTTTAACTAAATTTCCTATATAAACTTTTGTCGTAAACAAATATCCTTCTACTCGGCAGCCTTAGTTAATCCTACTTCAAGCATAGGGAAAGGTTAACACATCGTTACCAAATTCTACAAGGACACTACGCCATCGTCGTATCATTATTGGACTCTATATAATTTAATCAAAACTAATACATCTGAAGCTATATCCAAAAGGCTTATTCCATCTTGATACGATGACAAACAACATGATCTGTAAGGTGTAAAAAAACACAAACAAGACAGAAGTCCGTAATTCTTTGTCTTTTTCCCTCCCTTGCCTCCAAACCAAAGTCCAACCCCTTTCACTCACCCGGGTAATTCGCTCTATTCTGACCCACTGAAGCTAAAACAAAGCACACAACAGAAGAGAAAAATATATTTGTCTATATCTCTATAAGGTTCTAACTTCATCTTACTCTTATTCCTGAAGCCAATCACGTCTCGGCATTTGAAAACACCAGCTGCCATTCAAGGAATTAAATACAGCGATGAAGTTTTCATATGGTTAATTAACTTATATTACATGGAGTAATTTCGGCTATGGTTATTCTTCTTCCAAAAGAACCTTTTGGTGGAATACTACAAAGCAATGTTTTATATGTAAAACATATGCATTTCTGAGAGACATTTCCTTTTCTCTATCCATACTGTGCCGAAAATGAAAATGTTTGCAACGTTCCCTTACTTATACGATGACTATTTTAGGAAAAAGTGTCTAAATTTACTTCAGAGAGAATTGCCTGCCTCAAATCTAAAATTGATTCCCAAAAATCCTTGCACCATCGGGTCCTTCTTCAAGCTCAAGGACAAAGTTAGTCCGTTGTTTACATCCAACGTTGTTTATAAGTATACTTGCCCCAGGTGTAACCAGGGGACTTACGTTGGATGTACCAAACGACTGCTAAGGGTTCGCATAGATGCCCATAGAGGAGTTAGTTTTAGAACCGGAAGCAGACTGTCCAACCCAGAACAATCCAATATAAGGAATCATTCCAAATTATGCAAAACATACATAGATAACAAAGATTTTCAAATAGTACAAACGTAGAAAAACAATGACCTAACAACCCTAGAGTCCATAATGATAAAATTATGTCTGATCATTAAACACCCAAACATCATCTACACAATTGTTCATTGCTTAATGGCCCTATTTGTCTTGTCGTTGCCTTATTGCATGCGTGTGCCTTGTTTATTATTATTGTAACTTTGTTTAAACAGTTTCCTTTTAATTCCCGTCTGGGTAGGTCCTTTTCGTGTCAATGGAGTTTTTTTTATATATTTTTAAATTAGTTAACTTTTTAAATAAGAGATTATTGTAGTGATTTTAGTTAAATATTATTGTAAGTGCTTTTATGATTAATTAGTTCCTCGCTGGGCGAGTGGTTTTCGCGCTCGGCTGCCAATCCGGTGGTCAGAAGTTTGATTCCCGGCTCGGCCAACGCGGAATCGGAGGAATTTATTGCTGGTGATAGAAATTCATTTCTCGATATAGTGTGGTTCGGATCCCACAATAAGCTGTAGGTCCCGTTGATAGGTTACCAATTGGTTCGTAGCCACGTAAAAATATCTAATCCTTCGGGCCAGCCCTAGGAGAGCTGTTAATCAGCTCAGTTGTCTGGTAAAACTAAGATATACTTAACTTTTATGATTAATTATTAAGAATCAACGCGCTGTATTTCAGCCTTAAAGATGCAACAACGTAGTTGTGAAACGTCGACATTAGCAATAAACCTTCAATTATATCGAATGCCTTTCCATGGACGCCTACAAGTATATATATATATATATATATATATATATATATCTATATATATATATACTATATATATATATATATATATATATATTATATATACATACACATACATAATGTATGATTTTTATCTCGCATAACCACAAGGCAAAAAGGAGAGAGAGAGTGTAAATCCTGACCAGTTTCCCGTTTACTTCTTAGCCACTATACGAAGGACATAGCCTGTGGTTATGAGATATGTATGTATGGATGTATACATACATATATACGTATGTGTATGCATGCATAATACATATATACATACATAAAAACATACATATATACCTTGTGTGTGTGTGTGTGTGTACCTAATATACTTCCGTGAATGAAAACTGTTTACGAGCACTAAACTCCACGTATGTACCTCCTGTCGTTCCGTCCGAGATCAGCCAAGGACATTCCGACCAGCCTCTATCAAGACTCGCCCGTATGCAAGTATGACGTTTGAAGGTGCCCAGTTCTCGACTAGTAATTTTGGGATAATGTTGCTTGCCAGCGCGCCTTCCTTCCCCAAAACCTGGCGGCGAGTCACTACGACCAGAGAGTTAAATTTACTGATTAGGCGAACATAAGCAAATGAGTTTGAAAGAAACATGCCCATAACGAAAATTATAATCTTAGAAAGACTACGTACGTTTGTGTGTGTGTGTGAAGCGTTCTTGAAGCTGTGGGAGTTTTTGGCCAAAAGGATTCATCATCAATTTACCCGCTGAAAGGAATATTATTATGCTTTTGACTGCGCCTTGTTTTTCCTTTGCTTCTCTGTCTTTTAGGGAAATCGTCCGATGAATGATAAAAACACTTAATTTTTAATAGTGTTTTGCCATATTTCACTTTCCTCTGTATTCTTCACAGAATTGAAAAAAAAAATTCATATGGCAAAAAACAAACGGTAGTCGAGATACTCCGGAATCATATGAGGACAATATTGAATTGGAAAAATGAATAAAGTCTCTCTCTCTCTCTCTCTCTCATCTCTCCTCTCTCGTCTCTCCTCTCTCTCTCTCGCTCAGCTACAATCTCTCTCTCTCTCTCTCTCTCTCTCTCTCCTGAATCTTCTAGTCACGAATAAATGTATTGTAGATCCATCTTCCCGGAAATAAAATCTTTCAAAGCTAAAGTAAAACAATGATTAATTAATAATGAAAATCAAATAAATCTAAGTTCTCCTAAAGGACAGTTTATTCCTCACTACTAAAAGAAACAGTGAAATCATCAAGAATAAGACAAGTGGCTCTGCCCCTCAACGCAGTCTATCAGTCTTAATCTTAAAATATACAGAAAATAAAAAGAAAAATAAAACTTCGCAAAATCATTTCTAAAGAACACCGCACGCAGCTCTGCCCTAATGCATATATTCATGCAGATTGAGAGACTTCACAGCCACTGGCATTTCGCTTAGCGAAAGCCCAGAAAACTCACTTAGTGTGACTAGTTCTATTTATTTCTTCGGTTATGCACATCTGTCAGAAATTCTATATAAAAGATGTAATAAAAGCATATTCTGAGTTATTGCTTTAACCTTCTTCACATTTTATTCGATATTTAGTAATGTATTATTTATTTCCCTTAAAGACTGTCAGCTGAGAACGCTCAGACTTGAAACTATAGGAAGAAAATAATACTGTCTTACAGTGAAACTCTAAAATCCTTCACTGCAGACATCTTCATACACATACACACACACACACGCACGCACGCGCGCACACACATTTATATATACATACACAAAAACACAGATAGACAGAAAGATAGTTAGATGTTAATTTTATCTTGGGCAAACAAGAATTATACAAAAATGGTCAAAAGAGGCGCCAGACCTACTATGGAGTACACATTACACATTGCAATTTATAGTAAAGCCGTACGTTATAGTAAGCTACATATAGCATCTGTACATAAAAAGGTGTACTTATTTACAAAACCAACATAAAAGTGGCAAGAATCAATAATTACATAACACACGAGCAACTGTATGTTCTTAGCTAGTAAATGTTGACAAAGAAAAACATACAAAATATACCAACAGCAAACAAAACATTAGAAACAAATATTTAATATTTACTGATAGCCCCCTGTTTATGTTTCAGTGAGAATTCAGACTTTCCGGTAGCTCGTTGATAAACTTACAGCACTGAATATCCGCAATTAGTTATTTGATCTCTGGACGAAAAATAACACACCAAAATGCTCCTTGTATGTCACTCAACCTTCTATAATATATATATATATATATATATATATATATATATATATATATATATATAATTTCTCTAACAGGAAAAGTAAAATTAAGTTTACCGTCAATAATGATACCAAAGTATTTGATATTTGTATTTCATGCTTTTGAAGTAAGTCTCTAGCAAATTATCGACGAGTTCAAGAATAAAAGCATTAGTTTAGTTGGAATAACATTAGGCACGATTTTATAATTAGCAAGCCATACCGATAACTCACTCATTAATGGCCTCATTTTCTCAACATACAAGGCCACTGTGTTAGCAACATAAAAAAAAAACGCATCATCTGCAAAGAAAACTCTACCTGCATTTCCAATGCTAGCAATATCATTAACAAAGCCACGTGAAACGCCTTTTTTAATATATATATTTCACTTCAGACATGTGTATTAAGGTACATAAACTGTTTTATATTTGTCAAATATGAAGATAAGAATGAATTAACCACACCTCTAAATCTACCTAATGTCAACTTATAAACGAGTGTCTCCCTATCAACTGCATCGAATGCTTTCGTCATCTCATGGTGGAAGTTATTGTTCATAGACCATGATTGGTGTTGACGTTCCACCCGGAACAGCCTCCCTGTCACGTACAAGAACACGAGAAGGATGAGTCTTGTAATCCTGACCTGTGTTATGTCGAGGATGACAGAGCCCTGCTTCAGATCATGACTTGTTTGTGACTTCGGGACGGGAAAACCAGGTCGGAAGCAGCATGATATTGCTTTAAACATACAAACTGCTTCATAACCCCACCCCTCTCTCTCTCTCTCTCTCTCTCTCTCTCTCTCTCTCTCTCTCTCTCTCACCATTCCATGTCAAAAATGGGGTGCGTGTGGGTTGTTTGCCACGTTTACCGACTGTCAAAAACCAGCGACTGGGGAATGGGATTCCGATAAGTAACTAACTGACATCTACCCCACCACGGCCACGGAAGAAAACGTATATTGAGCGAAAGATGTTAGAAAGAGGGAAACAACAGTAATTTTTCTTCGATCGCTCTTTCACCACCGTAAACCTAGGGCAATACAGAGCTCGGGCACTTACTTAACACGTTGATAGACATAAATTACTTGACGATCAAAAGTAATAAAATATCAAAGTGTATGTGTATCTGGGAACGCTACAATACTGAAAAAAAGGCTGGGCCATAACGTAAAGAGGACTAAAATAAGCGTGCAATATTTCCCCTGACGCATAAGATGTAAAAATATATTTCTAATTTAATGTGAAGTGGTCTTCGTAATTAATGCCCATACTTAGGGCTACTCATACTAACAAGTATAAAATAATGTCACAAATTAAATACGTTCATATATTCTCAGTTATAAGTGAATACTAACACAAGTGCTAAAATCTTCGGTCAAATAGAACCTTGTTTCACCAACGAAAATTAAAATAAGTACGCTATATTTTATTATGAATAATTTTTCTGTACTGTTTAACATACACGTTATTTATTTTTAAATTTTCACTGTAATAAATAAATCATAAATATCCTATTCTAAAATTCCTGTATCTTTAACTAAATGCGAAAAACCCTTTTCAAACCTTTTTAGCTCTCCATAGACCATTCCTACCTCCCAACAAAAACAAAGTAGTTTGCAGGCCTACTCCCGTTTAGCGAAAATGAGGGGTAACAATAACAAAAGAGCAAAGAATAGAAAGGGGGTGGATATAGGCCGAGTTTAAAATTCCGCTACCGTCTCAAACTCATATAGATCATGGTTTTGTCGAGATGGGTTCCAGATATACACAATATGTCGCCTCTCGGTAACTGATTGCAGATGGAAACTTTCTCGGAAAGTGTTGGTGGGACGTTCGGTCTCATGATGGATGGCAACATTTTTCATTTTTCCATGAACGCCGCTGTCTTTGCACGAGTCGGACGACAATTTTTGTTCCTTTCTCGGTATCAATTTTCTGTGAATTATTGTTTTTTAAGGATCGACACTTTCAGTAGTAGCGATTTTGTTATTTATTTGGAGTCTAAATTTCAATGGAAATGTTCTTAATGGTTCCATTCGAAAGCATGTTTCTCTTCTTTTCTTAGGGTTTGGCTTCTTCATTTAATCCTCATTTTAGAAGAACATTTTATTGTTATCGAATCAGATTTCTGGAAAAAAATTACAAGTTTTCATCTTAAAAATGCCGATATCACATAGTTCACAAATTCGTGATTATTGTATATAAAATATATGCAAACCCCATTCTTATATCAATTGGTGTATTGAATTGCCCTACACACCATGAAAGTGAAAGCATGGTTGCCCTTAGCCCCAAGAGGAGGTGCAATATGCTCGGTATTTCTTCCCAACCATGGGGTCCACAACCCTTCACGAGGTACTTCTCAGTCTTTAAGCCAGACAATATTAGTATCTACAGCTTTTAATACTTTGTGGGTATTGAAAGGTAGGAAGATAAAACTAGAAAACAAAAGAAAGCAGTGAAATCAGGAAATAAGAGGTTTGCTGAAAGAAGATAAAAATTAAATCTATAGTTGCGCTGCATAATAGGTGAAATCAAGCTACTTATAGAAAATGACAGATAAATGAGAGAGACAAACAGTTCAAGTGATGAAAAACGAGGGATGAATGTAAGCATCAAATTAGTACAGAATCGCTCTATAATGTGGAAAATTGCAGTGAGAAAGTCCACTGAACGACAGGCTCTCAGTATAAAAATAAAAATACAGGATGTACAATCCAGCATCAATGGATTGTGATGCAGATTTGTTGAATATTTTTGGCTTTATTTTTCACAAATTTGCTCCGTCGTACGTACGGATGTTACCAGCATCATCTATTATTTTCTTCGTACTTCCACCATTCTGCTGACTCAATTTTTCTCCAAAGGAAGTATCAAGGCGTTTCCAATCACGTCGATACCAAAAGGGGGCTTTTTTTTTTTTTTTTTTTTTTTTTTTTTTTTTTAACGCCGCGTAAAATGTAAAGGCCTGAGTTTACTGCCCCTAACGCTCGACAGTTCGGCGTCTGGAGATATGTACGTGATCTATTGTTCATTCACACGGCTCGGTTCCTTTGGCGCTCTTCCCAGAAGAACCATATGCAAATAGACGGCGCATACCACCTTTCCATCACCTGCAGCTGCAAGCAATTTCCAAAACATCAGCAGAATAAACCAAAAATGTCTGAATGAAAACGGTGTTATTTGCACAATAAATAATGAATGATGAGTAAAATAACAATAATAATATCTTTGTGTAAGGTTATCATTCTACATAAGATGCATCCAATATCTTTGTCTCGGCTCTTATTTTCTCCGAAGGTAAAGTATCACAATTTGGGAATCCACGTGGAAAAAAAAAACTGTACGAAACCCTCATTCATGGACCATGAGACTTAGCCGCGGCCCATGAAACTTTCTGCCACGGCCAGGTGGTCGCCTGTGTTGTTAGCACCTTCTAGCGGTGCCGGATGCGCGGTCATAGCTAACTTTAACCGTAAATCAAAATAAAAGCTACTGAGGTTAGGGGACTGCAATTTGGTACGTTCGATGACTGGTGGTGGATGATCAACACACCAATTTGCAGCCCTCTAACCTCAGTAGTTTTTAAGATCTGAGGCCGGTTAAAAAAAGTGCGGACGGACAGAAAAATAGCCATCTTAATAGTTTTCTTTTACAGAAAAAAAAGTGAATCGTTAAGTTGATCGCCTCTGGAATCGGGCGATTCTAAGAATCCATCTTCACCGGACATCAGGAGGAAAAAAACCCTTCAATTGTCACGGTTTACGCCTTTTGTCATGTGTCCATTGATTGTTGTACGTAGTACTTCCAACCGCCAACGGATACATGTTTAGACATCAATCCCTGAATGTATCGCTCCCCATATTTATAATACACACGGCCTTTATGCATGTTTACTTCACTTCCTGAACTTTAAAAGTATTTGGTTAAACCTATTTAAAAAAAAAATTTTCGCCTGAACTTTTCCTTTTCCCCGAATTTCTTTCCAATTTTCGCATACATCTTTATTTAAAATTGCTAGAAAAATTTATTTCAGAGGGCACTAACACATTTTCACACTCCCTGAGTATATAGGTCAGTGGTTCTCAACCTTTATATGACCACGGCCCCCCTCTAAGAGTCGGTCCTTCCTTCCACGCCCCCCTTGGATATGTGAGTAAAATTTCCTCCCATACTTGAAAAAGAGAGAAAAAGAAGGGGTTTCGAGGGATAAGGAGGGAGGTCAATAATTACAAAATATTGCAAACCCAACGAGCCTAACTAGGGTAGTAGACTATAGGAAAGTAACGTGACAAGGCGATACTTTTGCACTTTTTCATAAACTTCTGAATATTAGTCCCTCACTCTTGATAAGAAAATAACGAATATAATTAGAGAATTTTTTATTCATTTTCACTAGGGTTCGCCCCCCCCCCCCCCCCACCCCTTGGAAATTACTGACGCCCCCCAGGTCGAGAACCACTGATATATGTTATCCGACTTAGAAGGGCTTAACAGCAGATAACACGAGTAAAAATTGAGAATTGGTGAAAAAGTAGACAAGACAAGCTATAGTATCAGGGTTCCCTTTGTGTATGTGAGCGTGCGTGTGTGAAAGAGAGAGAATGGCCGTCCCTCGACCCTCTGTAATTTCTCCAGAGTTCCGCCTCACCGACTGTTGCGAGGCAAAGGGAAAAGAGAGGATCCAGAACCGATCAACCGGAAGAGAAGGATTCCCAGAGAGAGAGAGAGAGAGAGAGAGAGAGAGAGAGAGAGAGAGGAAAATCTACTATAACACGTCTGTTACGCTCAAGTTTAGAAGCCTAAAAAGAACGTTGACGCACATGCCCGGAAAACCCGGTTACTAAATTAAGGACAGAGATGAAAGATAAAAGCGGAATGTCTGTCTGTATGTATGTGTGCACACATCATATACATACATATACACATGTATAATTTTAAAAAATCACTGTAGAAAACGTGACTTAATTACATAAAGGAATACCACAAGAAAATGCAATGCCTCTTCAATGGCGAAAGCGCTCGGTAAGGATTTCAGCCAATCATTTACCTATGGTATTCGCTTAGTATATATATATATATATATATATATATATATATATATATATATATATATATATATATATATATATATATATATATATATATATATATATATAATATATATATATTATATGTGTGTGGTGTGTGTGTGTGTGTGTATAAATATTATATATATATATATATATATATATATATATATATATATATATATATATATATATATATATATATATGTGTGTGTGTGTGTGTGTGTGTGTGTGTGTGTGTGTGTGTGTCTGTGTAATTTATTTATTTATATATCTATTTATACTTTCGCCTCCACCACCGCAGGGCTGAGTTTTCCAATTCTCCTGGTGCCCACCCAAAGGCGCCCAAGCCGACACCACCACGTACTATCCTCCCAAGGGGTAGTGCGAAGGACATCTCCAAGCCTTATCCACCACTTTTTCATCTTTGCCTAATCTGCATATGGAATTTCCATAATTTCTACCATGTTATCTGTTCTAACTCTTGTTATCACAAAATAAAAACAAACTTAAAAAAAATACGTATAAGTTTCAATGATTTACCATGATTCATGATCACTACGAAACCTTGCAAACATTCTACTTCCGTAGGCAATTTCAGTCTATCAATTATCAATTTCCATTTCTTCTTTAGCTTGGTCAAATTGCCCTATTTAGCTGCTAACTAATTACAAACTAAAAATAACCTGTACTGGATGCTGTTTCCCATTACATTTCTCGGAGTATCAATTTTTACCGGGTGATTTCGGAAAGAGCACTCTTAATAATTTTCAAATGATATTTTTAAATCGAAGAAAGGCATTCTGAAGAAAGGAGATACGAGTCAGTAACATTATATTATCATTCAATATCTAATCATATAAATTATCATTCAATATTTAATCATATAAAACGGGAAACCACTATTATACTTAGTAATATGTATCTACATGCTAATTTATTTTCAAAAGCCAATTAAAGATTGCTATTCTCTGTGGGTTTTAAGGTTTAAAGATACCCTACCATGATTGATGACATTTTATGTATATCTACTCATCTGTCCCAAATTACCTATGTTGTTGGTAACTCCAGTCACCTGTTGAAAATTCGCACTGACTGTCATCGAGGCATCAGTCACCCAGGACCCACTTCGAGGATCCTTACTAAGTCAATTTCATCCCCGAACCTCAACAACAATTCGTGGGCAGCACGACACATTATGTAATAGTCCTTCCCCCATTCTATACTTCTTCTAACCACCTTTGGGGGCTTTTCCTTTCCTTATGATCAGTAATTAGCCAGGATTGTATATAAAAGCGTCTCTGTCTTGATATTTTACTATCTTACCTGGAAACATACAATATTGCACACTTTCTTATCAGCGTTACAGTTTCCTTCCATTCTTGTTAATGTGTTGTGCTAGTTTCCTTGAATTTCTTTTGTTTATTACCCCGTGTAAATTTAGGTTCTAGGGTCAATATCAAAATAAAAACGTTAAAACCTAGTTCATTTCTTTTACTTTGAACTTGCACAGCATCCATCACAAGACTAGGTAAAGACAGACCGAAGCTAAGGAAAGGCGATAACCAATGAACAAAAATCTCTTAGCCAAACTTACAATGTAAACCATCTTTGCGGCTACGATATGCTATCGAATGCGCTGATTATATTGAAGCCTATGGGGCATCAAAGTGTGTCCTACTTTAGTCTACGTGTGAAAGAGAAAGACAAGGGACAGACAGGTATGCAAAAGATAATGAAAAGGGAGTAACTGATTACATTCTTGAGAGGAGTAAAATTCTAGGAATTTGTGAGATTTCATTTAAAGCTCTGTCGATGCTATTCTCTTGTATTAGAGCGAACACGTACATTCATAAATATCCGCTGACACATCATTACATCCAAGATTCACAATTAGAACACGTGACATCGGCATAATTACGATTATATATATATATATATATATATATATATATATATATATATATATATATATATATATATAATCTAATCATACCTAAAGGCTAAGCTATCATTCTTTATTAACGTCGAGTCTAAACTGGCAATCTTGTATAAACTACACATTTTCTTCATCAGAAAAAAAAAATCACGTGAAATGATATTAGCATTACGATACATTTTTCATCTTTATCAGAAAAAAACCATGTGAAATGGTCTTATCATTTCTATACATTTTTCGTCTTTATCAAAAAAAAAAACATCGTGTGAAATGGTCCTCCAGCGTTAAAAAAAAAAAAAAAAAAAAAAAAAAAAAAGTAATAGGAATTATGCTAAAGATCCAAGTTGATTCCCTGAATATATGCATTCAACAGACGAACCGAACGAACCCATCGCCATTGACATGACTGACGAGCAAACGGCATCAAGGAGATAAGCGATATCTACCAAAGTCAATGAAAGTTAATCTTCCTCAGGGTATAAGAGTACGTTTATAAACCAGTCTGTTTGTATGCTTATGAGTGAGTATTAAGTAGTAAATCTTAAGATAGATTAACAGAATTTTGTGAAACTCAGAAAATTTATTCATTAGTTTACTTATTAGTTTATTCACCAAATCTAAACTTTCATAGATTTTAATACTATTGCTAAGATGTTGTGTCCACAGAGACAGTCTCAACTTGAAGACCCCACTTCTCCCAGAAGTTAGCCATGCTGAGAAGGCCACCTGATATAAAATTGTGTACCTGACAAGTTTCATCAGTCTGCTGACCCGTTTTCAGATGAATTCTAACAAATGCGTGTGTTGAAATGCGTTATGCCAACTACCTGTTTTAATGGCCTTGTCTGAGCTGTTGTCTTGACTGAGTGCACTTGTTCTCTGTAAGAGCTCAGTCAGGAACCCCAACCAGCTTCTTTTATCTAAATTGGTTCTAAAGGAAAACCCGGAAGAGAAAATAGAGACCTAACCAGGGGACGCCAAATTAGTCTGTATAAAAAGGTAACATAAACAAGGATTACTCCTTTGAAGTCTTTTGACACATGATGCAAAAACTGAACTAATTAAATCAACAAATTACCAATGAGACCCCTGGGAGTCTCTACACCCTCCCACCACATCCAGCAGAGGTCGAAGCTAAAAGCTTGGCCTAGTAATAATGATTGTGATGATGATGATAGTTATAACGATCCTAAAAATAATGTAGTTGCTAGTCATGCAAGGTGCTCTCCCAACCATAACGGTGAAGGTGAAGAGAAGCAGACTTCATGGTATATGTACCGTTTGTCCAGTTACAGTAGCTGATTGTGAACCATTATAATACCTTGAGATAATGCAGGATATATTTTGACTTCAACAATAAACACATGACTCTCTCCCGTATTTTCAAAAGAAGAGAGAGAGAGAGAGAGAGAGAGAGAGAGAGAGAGAGAGAGAGAGAGAGAGAGAGAGAGACTTCTAGAACTTGACTTGATAATGCTCTAGTCGTAATAGAGAAGAAAGAGCCAGTCCTTCCCACTATGAAAGGCGTTTACTTATGTCACTGACATAAACCGATCGACGTATGAGAAACCACCCTATTAAGTAATCAGAAAAAAAAAAATATTTGTCAAGGGTAAACACGATCTCCTTTTATCAAGGCGGCTAGACTCAAGTGGTTCTGTTGCATGCGACCTATGCAACAACTCCTTGGCTGCGATAGGGATGATTGATTGACTGATTGATTAACAGCTACTAAAACTGGCGTCACAACACCTACGTTATGAACACCGAAATAGATAAAAAAAGGAAAAAAAAAATAACTTTAACAGTGGTTTTAGTGACACACATATATATATATATATATATATATATATATATATATAGTATATATATATAGTATAGATATATATACTATATATATATATATATATATATATATATATATATACTAGCAAACTTACCCATTTACGATGGGTGACAAAATACGGGTGCAGAAGTGAAACATTTATATGTACTATTTGTTCAGCAATATTAAAATAAGGGCGATTTTTATACATACCTACTACAGAACCTCTTTGTACACAATATTATCAGTTTGTCCACAACTTAATTTCAAGTTGGCAGAGTCAGTTGCTCTACTCATCCCCACATACAGTTGGCCATGCGTGAACATGGGTGACGGCAGAAACACACCAACACGATCCAAAGTCTGGCCCTGCGACTTCTTTGCAGTGAATGAGAAGGCCAGGTTGATGGGAAACTGCCTGCGCCGTAACTGGAACGGAAACTGGTTGTCCGAAGGCATCAGAGGAATCCGGGGGATGAACAGACGTTTGCCGGTGGGAGGGCCAGTTGCTATCACTGCTTCGATGACGTGGGAGTTTAGCTCCATAACGGTGTACCTCGTTCCATTGCAATGTCCATTGGCAGGATCGAAATTCCGAAGCAACATTACCGGGCAGTACTTCTTCAAAGTTATTTTGTGCACTGGCAGTCCCGATGGATTTAAGTTATTCAAAAAATCTTGCGGATATTGATGAGAATTTTCATCTTCTATTGTGTCCGAGCTGAAATATTCACGACTTTCTCCGGGGAAGCTGTACAGAAATTATGTATGAAAATTCGTAAAGTAACTAAGTGTACGGCCAGAAACAGCTCCGTTTCAGGGAATCCCTTCTCACCTCCACCCCCTACAAAGGAGGGGGGTTAGGTTGGATGAAACCACATTACAAACCATCTTAGAGGTCTCCACCATAACCCTGCCAAGTTTCATGCCCATCTGACCAGACGTTTGGCCGTGATTGAATGACAGACAGACAGACATTACGCCCATTTTAGTACGATATATATATATATATATATATATACATATATGCATTCATATTTATAATATATATACACATACATATAAGCGGGAATAATTATATATACAATATATATACATACATATATATTATATATAATAATGTGTGGGTGTGTGTGTTTACTGTACAATCGTATCTCTTCACATATCCCATGATGCTATCGCATTTTCCCACTCTCCAATATGTACAAAGGACGCAGCGCCGCCGAAGCGGAGCCACTTAAATGAAACTGCAGCTCCCTCATTAATTACCATGTGCGAATAGAAGCCCAGCACATAACTCGCAACAATCAGACAAACAGCTCCTCATAAACGTGAATATATATTCAACGATAAAGCGCATGAATGCATACATTTGCACATACAAATGAAATACACGACACACTGCACCTGTAAGAGGGTAAGTAAACAGCATCATAAATTCTCGATCTGCTTCATTACATTAAAGCATCGCTTACGTATCCCGCTCCGCTCTGAGGACAATGAAATGCTCAGACCTCCAGCAAACTGACGCACGCTCAAATTTCGTTTGTGAGTCATGAGAAGGTGGCTCTAGAATCCATAATATTCCACATGAATATATAAAATATATATATATATATATATATATATATATATATATATATATATATATATATACATATAAATTACATAAAACTCCGTAAGAATTAATCACTGTTATTCTTTTTAATCAACCATAGAGTTGCCGAGTGAAATCTTGGGGAAGACAAGCAGAAGGTCCATTGTATATTCGTCATAACTCATCTATAACAATTAAAGTTTATCATGCCGAAAACACAACACACTCCTGAGTCACACACAAATTATATATCTGGCCGACAGTCAAATGTAGTCGTTTGCAACAAAGGCAATAAGGTCACGGGATAAACAAACATCTTGAAATAATAGCTGGAAGTCTAACCTAGAGAGAGTAAGGAAAGCAGGATATATAAATACACACACATATATATATATGTTTGGACTAATAGATAACGGTAATAATAATATATATAATATATATATATATAAATATAATAATATATATATATATAAACATCATGCCGTTTTGAACTAGAACAGGGCTGATTACAAGGCGTGTGTGTGCATATACATTTGCACTGCGCGTGTGTGTGTGTATATATATATATATATATATATATATATATATATATATAATATATGTGTATATATATATATAGATAGATAGATCTATAAAGTTACGTAAAACAATATATCATCAATAGGACACCTGAGATTCGCTGCACCTTACCAAAGCAGTCAGCAGATGTCGATCCTAAAACCTTAGCCTACTAACAATGATGATAAGTTATAACGATCCTAAAAGGCTAGTCCTGTAAAGTGCTCTCGCAACGGTATTGATGAAGGTGAAGAGAAGCCGAGTTCTTAGTAAATGCCCTGTTTATCAGTTATAGTAAGCGCATTATGGATGGTAAAAAAATATACAAACCAGGGCAACTCTACGAAACCCTTTGAAGCAATGTGAATTGTGCCGACTTATCACTTAATAAGTATATGGTTAAACATCGCAATTATACACCCAAAAACAATGCTGAATAGAGTAATGTAATCAATTACTTAATAATAAGACCACGACCCTACAAATTGTTAAGTCTCGACAGCATGAACAAAAATATTTTCGAGTCCTCGAAGCTCGCAAGCGGATCAGTCCAAAATAAAATGAACAGTAACAAATAGAACTATCCATTACACCCTTCAGAGTTTAAACCAAGTAAATAGAGTGGATGCTGTGAGGCGGAAGGAAAGGTAGAGGGTCCAAATTAGCCCGGGCATTAATGTAATGAACGACATTACTCTGGTCTTGCAGAAAACCAGGGGTCACTGGAGCTGAGGATTTTGGGTCCGTCCGCGTTACCAGGTTCAGATAGGCTATCTAGTTAGGGAAGCAAAAGAAGAAGTTGCTGAGATATATATAATATAATAAGATATATTATTATATATATATATCAATATTATATATATATACCACACCACACACACAACACACACCACACATATATATATTTATATATATAATATCATAATAATACATAACTATATATATTAACATATATTATAAATAAAATTATTTACAAATATACACATTAACACATAAACATGCACCGTCAAAGTCACTGGCTAACATTGTTTCTGAACCAGATGGTTCAAATCCTGGCGTAAGCAGTACTACTTATCAATTATAATTTTCCTGCTGTGTACGTTATTCTCAGGGTACAGAAACTTCGACATTAATCAATAAATATGGCTCAATATTTGTTAATATATCAAGTCTCACGTGTATAAGCAATAAATAAATATTTGTGTGTGTGTGTGTGTGCGCTCGATGGGGGAAGAACAGTATGGGTTCAGACAAGGAGGGGGAATATGGATAAAGTGTTTGTTATGGAGCAGTTATGTGCGAAGTTTGAACGTTAAAGGAAAACTTTATGTGGCACACGTGGACCTATAAAAAGCTTATGATATAATCGATAGGAAGGTATCGAGGAGGTATTGAGCACATACGGTTTATAGTATTAGGAATGGAATGAAAAGTATTTCTGATGGAAGCATGTGTTTAATGAAGCATTGTGGAATAAGATAATGAAGAATGAATGGAGAAAGGCACTTATCTTAGTCATGGTCTCGTAAATGCCAGTTCTTGTCATTGCACAGGTCGAAAAGGTTAGAGACTTGCAAGCATTATCACTGCCTGAACCTTGTACAAATGAAGCAGGATAGCCAGCCATCCTTTGATAACTATACTCTGTTTTTTTTCATCTGTCCATCCGCCTGTGGTGTTTTTGTATGGCAACACTGCGTCCCGGGCTTTAGATAGTTACATTCAACGATTATAATAATATCCTATTTCGCATATTAACGGTGTAATTCGCATACAGAAAATTATTAAAACACTTTTCAGTTGCAAATGTACACCCAGATATCCTTTTATTTACCTAAAACTTACAAATAGCGTAACTATCTAAAGCCCGGGACGCAGTGTTACCATACAAAAACACCATAGGCGGAGGACAGATGAAAAAAAACAGAGTATAGTTCTCCGTCTTCCTACCCTGACTCCATACATACATACATACATACTTACATACATACATACATACACACACACACACACACACACACACACACATATATATATATATATATATATATATATATATATATATAATATATATATATATAAAGGTTTTTTCCTTCGTGGTAAAAAAACCTTTATTTATACATAGCATCACGTTTTATACACTTCGTGATCAAGTTATTCATATATATATATATATATATATATATATATATATATATTATATATATATATATATATATATAGTACCAAAATCAAGTCAGGATCAGTATACACCAAGAATGTTCATGCTGACTGAACACTTGACGACCACCACCACAGGATCAAGAAAATGATGTTCGATACTCTTTAGAAGAACTAAAGCGTAGAATCGCTTCGCAAAGGAAAACGAGCACAATTAAAGAAAACAGTACTCATTCATGAATAACTATGATATTTTCTCAAGGTCTCTCCTTGCAAAATTATCAAATTTCTATTATCATCATCAAACAGTACCCTTTCAAGACGGCACTGTCAGATGGCCACTACTCCTGACATTTTTTTTTTTTTTTTGCTTGCATATTGTCTTGCGAATTTGCAGAAGGTGCAAAAACCGAGGGCGAGTGGCTTAATTTTCTTACAGGAAATGGCAAGCTTAAATGTTTACGTGAATTTAATGGGAAGATAATCCTATAACTTCCCTAAACCAACAACATCAAATGTCTTAGTAGGTTATATAAGTTAACGTTTTTAGATGTTTTAATTGTGAGGAAAGATAGGAATTTTAAATTTTCTGTAGATTGATACATGCGTACATTTTTATTCAAGTCATTATCCAAGAACGAAGATGATGGCATTTTCTTCTATGTTTTTATCTAATTATCGGTGTCGTAGTTATACGAATAAATAAATATATTTTCTATAATCCTTGTCGAACAAAACATTACAAAAGACGGAAAAATACATCAACTATCTAATCTTTTGGTTATAACCTAACACATGAATGGGGAAAGTCAAGTGGCCCGAGTAGATGAGGTGGAAACCACGCGAAGGCCCGGTATCACCAATTACAAACTAATGTTTCGATATGACTGTATATACGTAGACAGATACGACGAAAGAGAAAAGGGAGAGGGGAATGCGCTGTTCATTAGCCCAGGACCCCCTTGGATTAGGCTTACGGTTCTCCACAATCACCGATATGATTCGCTTTAGCCACCTAATAACTGACGTTACCATCATGAGAAAAAATACGTAAATGCCCATACTATTTACAAACAAATTAAAGAGAGAGAGAGAGAGTAAAGTTTGCAAATATTTGACTTACATCACAACTGTAATGTTACAAGACCTAGGAGTATTCCCACAGAACTGTTTACAAATGTTACTAAGATGGAGCTGTTAAAAGTTACGAATGCTGATAGTAGTATTGTAAGCATAATAGTAGCATCGCTGAATTTAGCAACATACAACTTTAATACCACCGTACAAACAAAAAACTTTGGGAATAGTCAAAACAAAATACAACAGCTGTTGTAAGTTGCCTTCACGCAATTATGAGAAAAAATGTCTATGGTGATTTCATATAGTGCTGTGTTGCAAAACGTTTTTGAGCAAGCTTACCAAAGAAATCCTGACCGATTTTGCCTTTAGTTTTATAACACATCGAGAGAGCTGACCCTCTTCCATCATCGTAATTTAAACAATAAACAAAAGCGAAAATGGCCTTGATATGATCACAAAGTAACAATAATCCTTTCACTGAAACCGTCAGGAAGCTCCTTAGTATTTTCACTCAGAAACGAATCAGCACACTTGAATTAAACAAGGTAAAATTGAATGGTATCAATGTCCTGTCCAATTATACACACACACACACACACACACACACACACACACACACACACACACATATATATATATATATATATATATATATATATATATATATATATATATGTGTGTGTGTGTGTGTGTGTGTGATATATATATATATATATATATATATATATATATATATATATATATATATATATATATATATATATATATATATATAAGCCTTGCTGGAGTGATGCATACCTGGCTTAAAACAGAGAATTAGGTTAAACGAATTGAGAGCTGCCGGAACTATAATTTCCTCTTGTTCCTCCTGTCAGGATGTTTAGTCTTCTTGTCACTGTCTTCCGAATTAAGGCTCCTCAAGTGCGCGACATAAGACATATAAATACATCATAGCAAAGATCAAACTAGTATTACCTTGTAGAGCGTAATATGAAACCTTATCCCAATTTCATTCTTCTTTTCATTATTCCTTCTTTTTACCCTAAGTTCATATCCTCCCTTCGTCTTACTCAATTACAAGAGGTTTAGCCATTTGTCCGTCTATAGACTGTTGCCATGCCGTACTACGCATGTTTCAAACATTAGTGAGGTTAAAAATGGCAGAATATTATGAAAATTGGCAATACAACCCCACACTGAATATAATATTTAGATTAAAATATTACAGAATATTATGAAAAATGGCAATACAACCCCACACTGAATATGGAGTTATAATATTAATAACATTAGCTTCCTCATTGACGACACAACTAACTCTAGCGACGTTTATTACTGTCATTGGTGGGACTACAGACACTCAAGGATACGTTTTCAGGCTCTGTTCAATACCATATCCCTCAGCGTTAATTGCCTTGTCAACAACCGTATCATAATGAAGTTCATAACGAGTAGTTTCATTCACAGGCGTAGGTTTATTGTTTAAAATTAATGACCCTTTCCCAACTTCTAAATTCATCTTTCCCTTAAAATGTCAGACGAATAATTTTAAAATTCCCCCACCCGACGAGTTTTTGTCTTAAGCCAAGTCGCTCTCCTAACCTTACTTTCCACAGCTGCTCGACTTCTAATTTCATTTGAAAATGCCAAACACGAAAACGCAATAAAAACCCCAATTACTAAAAACGATTTTTAGGTAATAAAAAAGCATCGCGTAATAAAACACAGAAGCATAAATTACGCGTGACTACCTAGAAAAGCAGGCAATGCGAAAATAAAAGCGTATTACACAAACCAAAAATAATAAACTAACCCGCAAATAATAATACGGGGCACAAAAGTTGGAAAAAATTAATAAACAAAATCCAGTAGCGTCAATCCCAGGCCACTGCTTTTAATGTAATGAAAGTATATTTCATAAAAGCTGGCTAAATTGAATTTCCCGCATATGCAAAACCGGGTATACAAACGAAAAAATAAAAATACAAGCAAACAAAACTCTACATGCAGGGCGTTATACTATCATCCGGCTTACAAATATTTCGATTCGCCGACAAAACTGAATTTGCAATAAATGACGATGAATCTAATTAATTTAGAGTGAGGCATAAACTGAAATTATAGGGAAACGCAACAAGAGCTGGTTGCTGGAAGGAGAGTGAAAAGGAACATGGTTAAAAAAAACATGGGAATGAAAGGGTGAAAAAAATGTGGGGGAATTTATTTGCCGTTGTTGTTTCCAGTTATGGTTTTGTTCACTGGGCTTGTAAGTGCTTTGTATGCACTACCTTCAAATTGTGGGATTCTTTCTCTTCTACTGCCCTTATACGCCTTTCCCCATAATGAGATGTAGGTTTAGACGCCATTCAACCGCATGAGATGAACTTAGAGATGAATTTTTTAATAGTATTTACGAAACAAAATCTTGAAGAAAATAGTTTTGTACGAAACAAAATCTTGGGGAAAATATTTATGTACGAAACAAAATCTTGGGGAAAATTGTTATGTATGAAACAAAATCTTGGGAAAAATAGTTATGTACGAAGCAAAGGTAGGCTACATGATAGCAAAAAGTGTGTGTCCCTAATTATGAATTAACTTCTTTCAAGTGAATTAAACAAAAGTTACGCATAATAAACAGAGTATAAGGCCACGAGAAGAATGAAACAACCTAGTTCTTAATTTGCAAGTGTGTACTGAATCTATATTAGAATATCTCAAAAATAAATGAACTAGACTGGATTTGCCACTATCATCTTGTGATATTTTGAAATTAAATTGTGTGTTGTGTGTTGGTGATCTTGTCCAGTTTTTAATAGAAAATTCAATAAACAAGTCTTCGCTCATATATTATATATACAGGGTGTCTCAAAAAAATGTACTCACTCTTAGAATTATGAGAAAACCTTTATTTATGGACATAGAGCGAAATGAAATAGCATCGAATACATGAGACAAATGTATTTGAAGAATCATGTTTGCGAACGTTCAAATTGATGACCATGTATTCGATGCTATTTCATTCGCTCTATGTCCATAAATAAGGTTTTCTCATAATTCTAAGAGTGAGTACATTTTTTTTGAGACACCCTGTATATATTATATATATATATATATATATATATATATATTATATATATATATATATATATATATATATATAATAGACTGGTAAAATGTTCTGTAACAACAGAATTCCATCTAATAAAAGGAGTCCCATCAAAACCACCAAAATATAGAGACAGTACTATATTTCAGAGACTGCTGTCTCCCTCTTCAGGTAGATGAATGAGAAAAGTTTACAGTAAAGGTGTATTTATACAAGAGGTCCATCCACAAACAAGCAAATTTAAGTCACCCCCGCTGATAATCTTCCTTTAATCTTCTTAAGTGTTGGTTGAATGAAGACGTTGTCAATCGTATCTGAAATCCATGCTCCTTTTGAGATGTTCATTACCTAGCTAGTAACTTGTTCTTAAGAGCCTTACGAATTTGTTCCCCAGAATTCCTGGAAAAAGAATTTGAACTAATTCGCAAGCAACTTTCGTCTTTAAAATATCCTGACCATATAATTGAGAAAGCAATTCACAAAGCAAACGTATTTTCTACCGACCCCTAAAGACAAGACAAGAGATACACCCAACAATAAAATAATAATTCCCCACCTGGACACGATTAAGAGAATAAACCAACCCCCTCGGAAAATCGAACCCTTTTGTATTTACTTACCCAAACACCTTAGCCAAATCCCTGATTAACGTCCAACAAAAGACATCTCCAAAGGACTCTGGGGTATACGAAATCCCATGCCATGACTGTGACCAATCTTACATCGGATTTACAGGTAAATCCCTTCCCCAGAGATTAATACAACACAAACGGTCAGTTAGGTATGGACAACAGAACTCGGCTATTTTCAACCATATAAATGAACATAACCATAGAATAAACTGGAATTTGTCACGTGTAATTTATAGCAGCAACTGCTGGTACAAGAGTCAAATGATGGAATCGGCCTTAATAAAAGAGAGGCAGGTAATGAACATCTCAAAAGGAGCATGGATTTCAGATACGATCGACAACGTCTTCATTCAACCAACACTTAAGAAGATTAAAGGAAGATTATCAGCGGGGGTGACAATTAAATTGGCTTGTTTGTGGATGGACCTCATGGTATAAATACCCCACCTTTTTTCACTGTAAACTTTTCTCATTCATTTACCTGAAGAGGGAGACAGCAGTCTCTGAAATATAGTACTTTTTTTCTCTATATTTTTGGTGTTTTTTTTTTTGGGTGTTTTTTTATGGGCTCCTTTTTTTTTTTATTAGAATTATTATATATATATATATATATATATATATATATATATATATATTATATATATAAATGGGCGTTTTTAACAACGCTCTATTCCTAAGGCCATTCTAATGCTTGCGCCATGGTTTCTACATGTAGACATTTTGCCTATTATACCGAAAGACCAGTTCCCGTGTATAATATTCAAGATAAATATTGAAAAATATGGCTGCCTGAACTTTTAAGATATTTACATTACACGAGATAATTTTTAATGCAAATTCACAAACACACACACATATATATATATATATATATATATATATATATATATATATATATATATATATATAGATATATATATAGAGATATGTATATATATATATATATATATATATATATATATATATATATATATATATATATACACATATACATATATCTACTAATGACTTGTATGTACTCTCCCATGCTCCTACGAGGATTATGAGTTGTCAGTCCTAAATTCCTATATAACGAACAATACAACATTAAAATAACTAGGTAGGAACACAAACACACACACACACACACACACACACACTCACTTATTCTCTCTCTCTCTCTCTCTCTCTCTCTCTCTCTCTCTCTCTCTCCTCAAAGAGGCAGAAGCAGCTTTAAGGCGCATTTTCCATAAAAATTAATTAGAGGGGAATCGACATGAAAGGGAAGAAAATCCTGAATAAAAATGCGACAAGAAAGGGGAACGATAAAAAGAGGTCGAAATGACAGAGGGGTGTTGCAAAAGCTCAGATTCCATAGAGGGGAGACGGTGGAAGGACGCGTTTGTTTATCTTATATGAAAGAATATTACAAAAATAATGAGCAATCACGTCTCCCTGCTGATGAAAATAACAAAATGCAGAGAGAGAGAGAGAGAGAGAGAGAGAGAGAGAGAGAGAGAGAGAGAGAGAGAGAGAGAGAGAGAGAGACTTATGACAGGTAATCTGCTCATTTCTGCAACTAAAACTTTAGCGTTCTTTTAGACAATTTTTCTTTCTTTTAAATAAAATGCTGTTTTCTTTGCGAAGAGTAAACAGGCACTACGGAATGTAAACGAATGACGAAAATATAGTTAAGAAAGGTTTTCGGATGGGGTTGAGAGAAACAAGACGTGTTCCGACCTTCAGCTAAATCGAGACGCGTGGAAGACTTTCCCTTCACGCATAAGTTGTATATTCCTAACTTTTGATGTAAATTAAAACTTGCTATAATCTACGGTCAAATAGTTTTATTTCTCCAACGAAAATTTAAATAAATACGCTATATTATATTAGAAATAATTTTTCTGTACTGCATAACATGCACGTTATTTACTGATTACGCTTTTATTCTGATCCATAAATCATAAATATCCTATCCTATAATTCCTGTATCTTTAACTCAAGGCCAAACATCTTTTTCTGTCCCTTTTAAGCTCTTCGATACACCTTTCATACCGCCCCCCCCCCCAAAAAAAAAAGGAAGAAGAAGAGCAACAACAACAAGAACAAAGTAGTTATTAAGCGAAAAGTTACTGTTGACATAATTTCTGACATTAAAGATGGTCTGACGCATACTTCAAGGCGGACGAAATCTCGCTGCCACACCGCCAGTAAGCTCTCGGGGTCATCATCAGAAATACGACACATTACTTGTATTTACGATCGTAAAAGATGAAAAGGTTTGACCTAGCCCAAGGTTGGAATGTCTTACGCAACAAAAGACTATAATGCTACTGCTTGAAAAGAGAGAAGTTGAGAGAAAACTCTTGAAAAATGGCAAATAGAAGGGTATCATAGTGTTTTTCAAATGATTAAGGTAACCTATGAAACTGAAATGAAGTGCAATAACTGACATTAATTAATTCAAAGACATCTAAATGGAAACGAAGTCAATGCTCATGCAATGTAAACTCAACAGATTTTCACTATTCCGTTTCCCACTTCAACATTTTGCAAGTATGCAGTGCTTACTGCACTCTGTGTTTGTATCAACTCTATTACACAAAACGAAATATTATAACAATTTCCTGATATACCTTAAAAGAAAAGTGTTTCCCTTACGATATCTTTAGAATTCACAGACAACATTCCAATGAGAACTACCCAGTGCAATGAAAAACTTGAATTATTGTAACTAGGTTCAAGCCTTTTCAACACATTTACTCGAAAAAAATTGGCAATATTTCTCCCCATGCTTAGTTAAATATAAAAGAAATTGGGATAATGTCCCACGGATTAGTTAACAGTACCCGTACCTACAATGAAAATATTGGGCCATATTTATGCTTGGCTAGTCAAATCATTGCCCCACGAAAAATCACTACTTAAAAATAATAATCCCTTATGCCGAAAATATTTGAAACCTCTTCAGCTTAGTAAACGGAAGTCAAAGCTTTTTACCAAGACCCCAGACTTCAAGAGCAGTCTTGTGAACACCACCCCACTCTCCCCACCCCCACAAAAAACACCTAATACCTGAGAAAGTTTTGCCATTATGTGGTCAGACGTATCCGCGACTGGCGAGCAGCACTCCATGAGCAACAAAGTATATTAAACGTACGACTGAAGTAACAGGAATATTACACACACACACAAAAACTAGCGTGTATTATATATATATATATATATATAACATATATATTATATATTATATATATATATATTATATAATATATATATATATACATACTATACACACACACATACGTATAAGCACACATAATCTACTAGCATTTACCAGATATATAAGCATTTGTATTGGCCATAATTTTGAGAAAACGATAAGTTAAATGTGAAGAATGTGTGAGCTAACAGATTAGCGAAAGGCGAGCGATTCAGCCTCAATTGGACAAATGAGGATAACGAATAGTCATTTGAGAAACAGTAAAACTTAATTTTCTCGGCATATAACTGATTCTCCTACTTTTAAAAGTTGCAAAATTTTCGGCAATGAATCAGTTCCTGAAACCCATACTTAACTCCTTCAGGCATCTAATTATTTCCCTTTAAAGGGTAAATAACTTCAATTATTTAAATATGTACTCGACTGAAGTGGTATTATTAAAAATATATGCAAATAAACAAATGCAGACATACGGCCATTTGTAATAGTATACCCATTAACTAGACAAAGACTTCGGCTGAATACAGTTGACAATGTAACAATGGAGATGGTGCGCCAATACACTACGCTTTCAATCTAATATATACGTTGAAATACTCCACCTCTACATTATAGTGGCTAAGTATTCCATTAACTGCACTTTGGCTTTTGCTGCTGCTACTACTACCACTCTAATAATAATAATAATAATAATAATAATAATAATAATAATAATAATAATAATAATAATAATAATAACGAGGAGCGATAGTCAAACAGACAAATGTTCCGAAACCGACAACCATAAAGGCATAATCCAGGGGTTATGAAATTTACGTGAATATTGTACAAACATGAGGCAACATAAGAAGATCCAGCTGGTTATTATGGTCTCTAGTGAAACCCAAGTAAATCTTGACCTTCTCTAAACACAAAAAGTTAAATGGGAAAATGAGGAAGTATAAGTAAAGGTGAAGGGTGGAGATGAAGGCTGAGATGATGTTATGGGCATAATACCCAGAAATTTCATGCACATAAGATTCTACCTCAATCCATCAGTTACGGGCTGGATATACCAGTAATCAACAACCCCCCTCATAAACAAGAACTTTCGGAAGAAAAATTTTCCTGTTGTCTCTGTTGGTTTTTAGGTCTTGACGTGACCTACTGCCCCTCCCACCAGCTCCTAAAGGTATGTTTCAACTTAACAGTACCACTTGATTCTGTATACGAGAACGGGGCGTTTCCCATTTGCTCATCCACCATCTTTTATCCGGCTTTTTCCCCAGATTGTGCACACCCCCCCACCCACCCGCGCCCCCCTTCCTTTTTTTTTTTTTTACCCTGAAGTTGCTCGCTGCAAGCCTGGATCCCGGCTAACTTCAGTCAACGGCATCTTGCCTTCATTACCGATCACCAATGGCCGAACTAACCAGACCCCTTATTGCTTAAATTGACTGAGATAACGGCGGTGTAGTAGACGAGTTACTACTACTTGGCATCTGCTGGTAGTCGACTACCATCCTTATAACCAAAGCTAACAAAACTTGCTTCAGCTGACCAGCAAACTAACGGTACAACAAACGCTTTACTGCCGTTCTGCACTTTACAAAATTAATTAATATCACTATTATTAATAAGACTTAAGAACCCTTACATAAAGCGTCGTATACACTAGCACAAAAAACATAAGAAAATAACGCCCTCTCATTTTCACCGGTCCGCTTCATAAAGGAAAACATTAGGCTGAAAATACTGAGCATAAGCAGTTTTATGCACCCTGCTTAAAAAGGCTCCTACGGTAGTTTTGCCTTGAGCAGAATATACACAGCAAGAAATTCTCTTTGGGAAAATTCAACGCACCGTTTTAATAACATGTAATGGTTAATGCCTTAAAAATAGGTATAATTTGTTTTAGCCTAAAAACCTACTCGTTTGGGTGTATCTAAATATATATATCGAAAAAGCCTGGAAATCTTTCATGGTGAGCCGAAGCTTTCCACACACAATGCTGTGCATGGGAACTGGGTTGCCAAAACTTTCAGAAATCACTTATATTTTGCGCTCAAGGGTTGAAAAAGTATCTCAAATTATCTGGCCTTTTTAATCACTGCAAGCGTAGGTTAGCAATTAGATCTTTCAAAGTAAAAATCGGCCAAATCTTCAAGTTAACGCAGATAATCTTTTATACTTGCATGTTTTCATTACAATGTTTCTATTCGATTCCTTAGAAACGAATAATCGAGGACTTTTATATCAATACGTCAAATTAAAAGGCAAAAAGGAGGAAGAATGGCAAGGAAGAACATTCTTGCTATAAATATTTTTCTCGCAATTATAATAGGAGAAAACCTTATTTTGGAACAAAACAAAACAGAAAATGTGCGTATTGTTCGCGCGCATCGATCTACAGTTTTCTGTTCCTACCTCGCCCAAGAAAATGGGATACCCCAATAATACCATCGTGTAGAGCAACTACCATTACCATTATAGGGTACTGTAGAATCCCAGAGTACTGTAATGGCGAAAGGGAGGAGTGCGGATAAAATAAGGTGGAATGAAGGGCGAACTGTCAGACAAGGTATGTCAACGTTACTAACGGATTAAACGCTAGTGTCAAAATAATGATGTTTTAATTTCGTTTAAAATTATCACATAACATGTCGAAAATTGTATCAACCGTTTAACAATAATCGCATATTCAAAAACTGGAAATTCATTTCAAACTGAACGAGATTAAACATGAAAGGGCAAATACTAATGTTTTAATACACATATAAGAATAATTCAAAAGGTAAGGAAAAGATGTTTTACCTGCTTAATCATTCTTATCATGAGAGAGAGAGAGAGAGAGAGAGAGAGAGAGAGAGAGAGAGAGAGAGAGAGAGAGAGAGAGAGAGAGAGAGAGAGGTGTTGTAGATATAATACTCAAGTATATGAATCAAACCTCCAACTGGTAGTGCAACTGAAAACCCATATACGCCCTTGTCTCTGAATATCTTTAGTTGATGTGACCATGTCTTGGTAGTAAGATAAAAAATAAAAGTACTTAGCATCAGGAAAAGTCAAAGCTGCAAACTCAAACAAAACTGATAAGAGACATTACAAGGGTTGAACAGGTAAAATTTTCTCAAGAGACTTTCGGACCTATGCCTTTGTTACCGTTTGTGTTCAAAACATAAAACATTCAGGCGGTAAAATGAACACATGGCCTAACGCAAGAGTTTTTGTTAACTAAACCTCAACTGCAGTTGCTGGAGAAATAACCAAACCTTTTAATTTAAAAGGTATGAAAAGTTCTCATAATTAATTGTTCGGTTAGAGTAAAATGACCAGACGTCCATCAACGGAAACGCAGATACACAGGTCAGGATCCTCCGTGGGACTTGAAGACGACATATTAACTTCATTTTCCAGAGAGAAACCGCAGCAATGTCCACCTCTGCACGAATAACAAAGGGCGTTGGCAGACATACGGATTATACAATGATTTTAAAATGCAAGAGCGAAAACAAGCTTGTTAGAAAATGAAAAGTTAAGAGCAAGCCCGAATGCTCTGAAAACTTGAAAAGAAAAACGTTACAGATTCACTAAGCTTAAACACATAATCTTTCAAAAGGACATAAGACTGATAAAAGAGGCTTGTATAAAACAAATAGCCGAGCTGAAAATTCCTAAAATAAACGAAGAATGCAGAGGGAAAATCAGGTAAAAATCGAAATTTAAAAGGTGGAGAGGCCGACAAAACTGCAGTATCTCATCATCAGTGCCAAAATTTCCCACGTGTTCTCCACATACCACTTTTTTCCCACGAAATAACGATCGCCAAATGAGAAGGGGTCGTCAGACCCCGAAAAAATTCCTTCCCCTGAACAAGATTATTTTGACGAGCAATAATTTTGCTTTACGCTGATAACTTCGGGATTTGCCAAAACCGTAATTACATCAATCGTACAAACTTTCATGAGTTTCCTTCTTTCAATATTTGTATGGGATAAATGGAAAAGTTTTTCTGCTATGAATATAAACATCAGATTAAGCTTTAACATATAAATAACGATATGTCTAAACATATAAAAACACAAATATAGGTTTTGCATATATCTA
>NC_061098.1:20669137-20679137 GCF_015104395.2 Macrobrachium nipponense | reverse complement strand
TTTTATTTTTTTTTTATTTATTTCATTTTTACTCTAATGTATTCTAAATGTACTTTTAGACTATAGTTTTTAACTTTTTTATGTTTTTATCTTTTTTTATGAATGAATGAATGAATTTATAAAATTTGTGGCCATTTGCCCACGCGCCGGAGCCAAAGGCCATTCAGAGCATATATATCAAACGGATATATTACTATTAGAAGATCCACTTATTATAATTAAATCAAATGATTAAAATCAAATTACAAAATTAAAATACTCAATTATATATCATAAACAAATGGATTTCCTTAAGAAATTTAAAAATCTCCTCTGTGGGAGCACCCTCTCCTAAAATAAAAATCTGACAAAGGTTTTGTTGGTGAAACCAAACCGACGTCTAAGATTAAAATAAAGAGGACAGTCAACAAATATATGCCTCACTGTAATGCCATTACAATTGGAGCATTGAGGAACCTGCCCTCTCTGCTCCACTAGTTAAAAGATACCTGTGTGTTAAAATAAAAGTATGCCCTATACGCAGGGCGTGTTAAAAACTATACTAGATCTTCTATCCATCCCAAACAGAAGGTGACCAGGGATGAACAGAAAGTCTGATCGATTTCAACTTTAAATTGTTATTTAAGTTGGACCAGTGATTCTGCCACATTAGTCCTACAAAATGATTTAATAAAAAGTTTAAAATCTTCACAGGGAACCCTCACAGAGTGGGAAGCCCGGGAGGAAGCTGCCTGCTTAGCGGCTGTATCAGCCAGCTCATTACCACGAATTCCCACATGCGAGGGAACCCAACAAAACTTCACACTGATGTGTTTTTCGAGAATGCAGGAGGGCCAGCCAATCCTGCACCTCTTGAATGAGTTGATTAGATGGCATCAACTTCTGTAGTGCAGGAGGTCGCATTGTCGGGGGAGTTTATCATAGGGTCGTTATTCATTAATCCTTCAACAGAAATTTGAAAAACCTACTGCAAATCAGGCAGAAAACCAGGCCCCCCCCACACCAACCCCTCTCTCACCAAAGACACTCAGCAGAGACTGACTCCCGTATGTCCACTCCCTACCCTACCCCGACCCCGAAGGATAGCTCTATCATAACATGAGTGGCTCAAGTGTAAGCAAAACCCGCTTGATAGGACTGAGGGCATAACTAGTATGCAATCTTCCCATTCATGTTACAATAGAGGGCAAACCGGATTCCGCAGGCAACGTCCCCCATAGGTAGTTCCGCCCCAATAGATATTGGTATGAAATCATATCAACATCCTCAGGGTCCAAGCATACTCGAGATGGCGGACCAAACCTCTACAGTCCTCTGCCATTTGGATCAAGAAAGAGCCGATGCGCAGAAGCCCAGCCCCTGCCCAACCTGTAAGAAGGTTTTAGTGAAGAGGGGGGGGGGGATAGCTAGGTTGAGCAACTGAGTTAAAGATAGTAGAAGAGTGGAAACAAATTTAAGTAAGAGGAAAATTGAGACATTTGGATTCGAACTGGGATATATTTTTCTCCCAGTTCGAAAGCCCTCTTGCCCGCTATGCATTTTCAGCCGTCAGCTGAAAATGCGTAACTTCGTCAAGGCAGTCTCAAATCAAGAAGGTCTTTTTTATGTGCAGACCACAAGATGTAATTCTGCAAATAATTACGAAACGTCGGCAAAATATAAAGGCAGGCAGCCTAGTGATGTGTGGTTTTCGTCCGTCTTCCTCTGATTATGTCGCTTTGAGTAGTTTCCTGTGCCCTGTATCACTATATAATATATATATATATATATAATATATATATATATATATATATATATATATATATTATATATAATATATATATATATATATGTGTGTGTGTAAGGCCTAGGGATTTTGATTAATAATATATTGTTCGTGCATTCTCTGTGACCTATGGAATGTGGAGAACAGTGCAGGAGTGACGACCTGAGAGTAGCTGATCATGAGTTTCTGGGGGTGGCGTGAGATAAAAGTGCTTAATTCAGGAAGTCAATGTACGACAGTTTATGAACTCTTCTCAAAGTGCCTTTGGGAAACTGGTTGTAGCCAGTAATATGAGGCGTTGTCGAAGTGTTGCATTCGTATGTGCGTGTGCGCCTCTTCTATTCATAATGTATCACTAGCCAAGTCTATGGGAAGACGTTGCACAGAGATTCGGGGGAGGAAGGCAAAGCCACGATGGCGGGTGCCAAAGTGTTTTTTTAAACAGTGAGTGATATTCCGGTTGGGAATGGGTAAGTGTTACCTTTACTTTAGCCAAAGGGATGGCTTGTTTGATATCTTGTAAGATGTTCCATTTTATTGACTTTGTCTTTGAACTTGTGTGTGTACTTACCGGGATGTGTTCTGTATCTTTGGAACAGACGGATCTGGAAATGCCGGGGGACAGAGTTCCCAGTGGGGTGTGGACTTTTGGGTGCTTGACATTGTAGTTTTTGAGTTAGTCTGTTACAAGAAACTGGATTACTTAGTTAACTGATTTAGTTATTCTTGTAAATAAACGTTATGTTATGATGCAACTCTCTCATTTTCATTACCTGTTAGAATGGAGAGAGAGAGAGAGAGAGAGAGATAGAGAGAGAGAGAGAGAGAGGAGAGAGAGGGGGTGATTGCCGGGAGAGGAGAGGAGAGAGAGAGAGATAGGTTGTGTGTGTAATAGGTTGTTGTGTGTAATGGAGTAATGGGGTCTGCCTTCCGTTTCGTGTCCACGCTTACCTTATGAATACTGGGGGTTCTTCCCCCCATGTTATCTATTATATATATATATATATATATATATATATATATATATATATATATATATATATATATATATATATATATATATTCTCAGCATTGCTTACCATTGCATAGTTAATCGTTGGACGGGTGGTTTACGTGCTCGCCTACCGAATCAAAGGAGTTTTTTCTGGTGATTAGAAATTAATTTCTCGGTATAATATGGGTCGGATCCCACAATAATTTGTAGGTCCCGTTGTTAGGTATGCTATGTAACCAATTGGTTCCTAGTGACGTAAAAATATCTAATCCTTCAGGCCAGCTGTAGGAGAGCTGTTAATCAGCTCAGTGGTCTGGTTAAACTAAGATATACTTAACTTAACATTGCATGCATTACTTCCCTCAATATGATATCAATATAATAACTATATTAATATGACACTATCAGAGGAATCACTTACCGAAAGGGGTCAACCGAGCTAAGGAAAGAGAGAGAGAGAGAGAGAGAGAGAGAGAGAGAGAGAGAGAGAGAGAGAGAGAGAGAGAATACATACGTCACGATAAAAAGGGTTTTGTTACATTAGTTATGAGAAGAAAGTTTCCAATTATTATTACTCTCATTTGACAAACGCCCTTTGATTGTTTAGCGGTCTTGAGTTCCACAGGCAGGCAACGTTGCCAACACTTTCGTGCCTAATGTCCCTTAGTTGTTACTATAAAAAAATTACCTTAAGTTGCCAGTTATTTTATTATCCTTAGTTCACCGCCTATATTATAGTGTAGCGAAAAACATGACAGCAGCTGTTGCATGTACGCATGTATATGTATGTTTGTATGTATGTATATTGTATATACGTTTTTATATATATATTATATATATATATATATATATATATAAATGTGTAAATATATAGATGTATATACATATATTAATAAAAATTTGCACAGCTTACTGACTCGTCAAAATACTTGACATTCAAACATATATCTGAAGTAATCTAATAAAACTTAGGGAACGACCCTAAAAAAATAAAAAATAAAAAATAAAATAAAACCCACATCCCAATTTTTAACTTTTCCAAAAATTTAGAATATTAGAAAAAGAAATCTCTGGAGATCGAAGTCCTCCCTCAATTTAAGAGTTCATCTAAAGCTATTGAACAGGGGTTGGTCTTGGCAGCATGCAACTATGAGTACTGGGTCTCCGTTAAGAGAGGCGATTTTCGAACTGCAGTGTTGGACGTAGAGGCTCTCGAACGATGGTAATTGTTTAAGTGCTTCTGGCGTCAATGAAGAGATGAAACGCGGTATGGAGGCGGTGATGACAATGCTGTGTCTTCTAGCGGAGAAAACGAGGAGATAAGCTTTCTATTCATTGGTTTCCTGATAAGAGGATGCTTTTATAATCTATATATTTCTCATACATTCACTAATTTTAACAATATCCATTTAATCCCACGTTTTTCGTTTTTTTATTACGTTCATTCCTTTGCAAACAAAAATAAATATCAACAAAAAATGCAAAACCTTGGATTCCATCAGTTTCATATTTCACTTTTAAATGATATGCACCATCTGAGCAATAATGGCATTTCAAATTGCCTCGGGATATAGGGAAAGGAATGTATGAGATTATCAGATCGGGTTACGACCGAGATCCTTAAAACGACGGCAGTTGTGCTCATTACAACTATCCCAAATCCAAAACTTTTTTACTTTTATTCTGCTTGTTTGTTTGTACGACTGCTAACGTTCTGAATAAACCTGTGGCAGCCGCGACCGTAAAGTTTTATGACTTTGCCACAAAATTAAGTTATTACTTTTTGGCCCCATATACTGCAACACTCAAGGATTTTCCATTGTTGTAACTAGCTCATGTCAATAATGTACAAAGGAATAATGTGTGCAACAACAGCTGAGCTAAGTGAATGTAATACAGAGAGAGAGGAGAGTAGAGAGATTGAGATGAAGAGGACGAAACGATGATGAAGAGAGAAAAAGAGAGAGAGAGAGAGAGCATAAATATAACCAGTCATTAAAAGGCAGTTAATAAATAACCATATCTTACGGCAATGGAGCATGGCGGTTTCAGGTAGCATTGCGATCTTTCTTATTATTAGCTTACATTAATAACACAGCCAGGAAGACTGCTCCACTCTTTGACCGTAAAGAAAGCTAAAGTTCATCAAAATTTGCAGTAGAAACTAAATGTTGTTATTATCGTTGTCATTATTACTAGTGAAGTTGTAAGTGGTTGAAAAGAATCTTAAATGCTCCGAGGCCCCAATGGAGGAAACAGCATAGTATATGGAAAAAGAAACAGATTTAAAAAAGAACACTATATTACAGAAATAACGAAAAACATAAGATAAAATAAAATTTGAAATGAAGTCACGAGAGATTGCTCAGAAAAGAAGCATTTGCATCGAGTCTGAATGTCTGTGGTTTCAACGGATGAATTTGGTCATAGCTGGAATAAATCCTCTGCAAAACTGACTGGAACTGGGCATAACAATAATGTAAATGATTCTATGCATAGTTTCAATAGAGGGAATAATTAATGGAACACTTCTATAACACCTCCCTATGGAGTTCGCAACAAGGTTCTCTTGCAAGTGACGGAGTCTCAATTTTTAAACAAAAACGCACCCAAACACACCGACACACACACACACACACATATATATATGTATGTATATATCTGTGTGTGTGTGTGTGTGTGTGTGTGTGTGTGTGTGTGTGTGTGTGTGTGTGTGATTTATGGGGTCATGTTTCCACTGGTGTATCGTAAATAATTTTTTAAAAATCACATAATTAAGCGTTATTAACCAAAACCTCTATTAAAGCTGTATGCACAAATTAATGCACACTTAAAACAACCCACATAATCGTATAGTACACATATACTACATACATGTGTGAGTATGTATATGTAAGTATGTATGTATGCTTATATATGCACATAGCCAGAGCCGTCGCTCGTCCAAACTGATTTGGGGCTATAATGACGGATATTGCCCAACGAAAAAGAAAGTATATGAGAAAAAACGAATGCAGCGCTGACTACCATTTGTATAGAACGTACCTGATGCGTGCGTGACCATGTACGCCAGTAATATACCAATTTATTTAAACAATAGAAAGCAATCACGACATTTCATAATGGCTATTCAACTGCTCCACTGCTTTAAACTATTCATAATAACCCTTTTCGTGCCATTTCAATTCAGATGAATCAACATTCAATTGCAAAAATCAGTGATCACTTTCTACATTTCGCTTTTGATTCCTTAATACTAACAGCAGATTTCCTTCAAAGGCTAATATGAATATTACTATTGTAGTTTTCTGAAATTGAAAAAAATAAATTCATATTTCAACAGCTTAAAAATAGCATTTTTTGACTTTAAAGGCTAATATGAATATTACTATTGTAGTTTTCTGAAAAAAAATCTATATATATATATATATATATATATATATATATATATATATATATATATATACAAAATTCATACTTCAACAGATTAAAAACAAAAATAGCCACATCACTTGTGGCTTGATACACCTGCACAGAAGGTTCGCCAGCATCATGTCAAATTCCCTGCATGCAGTACACCATTCCCTTCGACCTTCCTCACACTCTTGAACTGCCTGGATATTAAGGACCTCCCTTTACACTACCTCTTCTGTGCCATTCATGCAGCTCTATCTAGGTGTCTCTCTCTTTCTTCCTCCTAACACTTCCAAATTTTACATTATTCACTATAACCAATCGTCTTTTACCCTTTACACTTCTGCCTCAACTAAGCTGAAAACATTTCCTCTCAATACTTTACATCCATAAAGGAGAGTTGGCACAACAATCCCTTCCTACATTCAGTTCTGTTTTTTGCCACACCCTCATTCGCTCCACATAATCTGGATTCGCCTCTTCTTTCGTCTCACCATCAGGCAATTCTATTTACTCTCGATTATCTATAGGCATCATCCACTTTCAATTCCCACCATCCAAAATAACCTCCACTTCTCCACTTTTTATTTTAACTCGGGTCATCTGCAGTTGGGTCTGGCCAGTTCTTGGATAGAAAAAACACCTCCCAAATCCAGATGCCATAAACACATAAGCCCTTTCCAGGTAAGCGGTTTGTGAAGAAGAGTGGATTTATCACAGTATGGATAAAGCAAAGAAGGTAGCAAGGTGTTTGCAAAGGACAGTGAAGAAACTTCGTGCGCCTATAAAAGTTGAAGTGGGTGTAACCAGATTCTTCATTCAATTCTTTTATGGAGTAGTGTGGATGGTGAATGTTAAAGAAAGAGTGAGGATGAAGCTTTAAAATAAAGCGTTTGCATAGTACAAGGGGCGCAAGAGGAACTAAAATGGTAATATATGTAAAATTTACAGAAGCAGCAGAGGGCATACCAAAGACGAAAGGATAGATCAGAGTGAACTGAGATTGTGTAGCCGTGTAGGCAGAATAGATTAATATGAATATATGATTCGGGAGCGTTAAGAGGGTGGGGGAGAGGAAGACCTAGGGAGTCCTACTGGTGTGAGAGAGGTACAGGAAAGCATGGGTTTTAATATCCTGGAAACACAAGTTTGGGCGAAATGAATATGAATGAGATTGTGTATGTTTGCGTGAGTTCAGAGCGCTGCTGATGCCCGTTCTGTGTAGTGTATAAAGAAAATAAAGTAGTGGGGGATCTCAGCAGGAAGGAGTCATCCGCAATTCAGTAGTGAAAATATGCATGTGCCACTGATCATTTGCTTCTTCTGTGTTGCCACCCAGCGTTAAGGGAATAGGCTTCATGTTGGAAAAAAATTGATATGGAACCTCTTTTCATTGAAAAGAACGGCAGTCTTATAAGTAATTCCTTCACTGAAAAAACAAAACCCAAAAAAACTATCGCAACACGATAAAATCCCACAAAGCTATTTTGCCAAGAGTGACAAAACAACAACATAAAACCCTGTACAGCAACTGCATGGGAAAAGGAAAAAACCTACAACACCAAATCCAGCCAACACACAACCCTATAAAAAGTTATAATTAGTTTTCCATGCGGAGAAAAACTTCCTGGAAGCTAAAAAGACCTTCAAGGAGAAATTTTTACGGTTTCGCTCTGGGTTGATGTTTTTCTGCAATGCTTTTCGTTTCTTATTAACCATTTCACGGACTAGTTTATACACATCCTAAATATCTCTCTCTCTCTCTCTCTCTCTCTCTCTCTCTCTCTCTCTCTCTCTCTCTCTCTCTCTCTCTCTCTCTCTCTCTCTTCTTTGAACGTTGGTAAATAAAAGGAAAATATAGAAACACAGAACAAGTTTCTTTGCGAATCCTTTTTAATGTCACCCATTAAAAATTATTCATTTTCATTCATTCACACTAAAATTACGATTGGAAGAGATAACAGACAATCAAATCCAGGTCTTTAAATTAAAGTTTACATACAAAACGATCATGGCAAATATACCGGAGACGAAGAGGTCCTTATATTTCAACATAACCAAATATTAGAAATAGACAGCCTATAAGAACAGAATGCGTGAGCACTGGGTATGCTTATGCTATGGTTAATAAAAAGGGCCCTTTCACCTTTAGTTATGTATGTATATATGTGTATGTGTATTATATGTATGTGTGTATGTATAATAGTATATGTATATATTTTCTGTTGTATAAACCGACTAAAAAATTTAATAATTTTAGGTTTCTTCCATATGAATGGTCACACATTACGAGCACCAATTCATTGCCTTACATATAAAGAAAATCTGAGACTACTGACGAAGAATCTTCCTAGTAGAGCATTCCCATTCATAATTTTTTTTTTTTTTTTAAGGAACTTCGGAACAGTGCCGGTGTCATGAAATAAATAACCAATAACACCAAAGTTTTGAATAACAGAAAAATCCAGAACTTAAGCAAACAAATATTCTAACAAATAAAATCTCAGCTGCGTTTGAAATCAACAACTTCTGGCGAAATGCAAAATGCATATTCTCCAGCACAGAACAATGCATGCAAATAAAGGCGATAGCCGGAGGGGATATACTTCCATTGTGGAACCGAGCAAGAGCTTTCATGCATTTTAGAGAGAAGTAAGCCAAGAGGCAAGGAATTAAAAAAAAAAATATTTGGACAAATATGCCCCAGCCCCACCATTAATACATTAGTCATGAAAAAGCTGAAACCATGGGAAGACTCGCTTGTGTGCCAAAACATTCAAAACATCTGCTTACTCAATTACGTAAAACCTAAGAATCTCAGACATGATTTCTTTGCTTTGATTGTTCCGACTTCAAGACATGAATGATACAAAGCGATGAAACTTTTTTATCACTCACATTACGTTGTGGAATCCTACAACAATACTGGGTCAAGTTAATGTCTGCGTCGCCGCTTTTTCCCAATTTAAGCATCTCCTTAATCAACCCTTGAATAAGGATTTTCAATCTTGAATTATCATTTACGATTCTCCTTCCTCTTCTCCTTTTTAATGGCAGGCATATACTACGTACCCTTACTTTTTTCAGTAAAATGTGCATACATTGTATAAAAAAAAACAGGGTAATCAACTTAACGTTAACGTAATCACTTTCCCCCGAACTATATTCCCTAAAGCGCACAAGCAAACAGTAAAAAGGGGAAAAAAATTCAAACTCAAAACAAGTGATAAAGGAATCTGTACTATTTAAAAACTTATCCATCACAGCAAATTCATTATTTTATTCTTTCCTGCAACCATCCTTTCCTTGTTACGTTAATACAAATGTTGTCTTAACCACTAAACCGGGAAATCCATTTTTCCCCTCAGAAACTCACCACACCGACCCTTCAAGTCTCTTAGTGCGTATGAAAATGTATAAAAAGCAATCTCTTGCTAGCGCGGGTCACCAAGAGCTGAGTAAATATATTTCCCTCCGATCAGTCAGTGCAGCAAGTTTCCGTGTTATGCTACAGATAACACATAGTCTGCAACGGTGCTGCCCCTAAAACTACTCATGGCATTTTATTCCTTCATATATCACCATTACCATTAAAAGATACGCCGTCTTAGCTGTACCATAAATGGAAATAGATAGATTTATAAACTACTGAAAAGAAACGAATAAATATTAGACAAAATAAAGTAAAACAAACAAGACCAATAACAAATGATGAGGCAATACTCATGTCAGCCTGCTCAACAAAAATAATTTGCCCTTCTGGATGAGAATGAGTGGTTGTGACTCGAATCTTGGTGTTACGCACTTATTTACCATAAGAGGGCATT
>NC_061098.1:20661637-20664137 GCF_015104395.2 Macrobrachium nipponense | reverse complement strand
CAATGTTATATATACACATGCTGCAATATGACCACGAAAATGCTTGCTTTATGGCGGTGCCAAGGAGAGGTGGCTTGAAAGAGCAGCGTGAGTAAATACCGGCAATTAAAATCTGTTTGCAACGACAGATGTTTATTTGGTTTAGAAAAGTGTGTGTGTGTGTGTGTGTGTGTGTGTATGGTGTTTTAACGTTGCAATGAACTAGTGGTTATTCAGCAACCGGACCAATGGCCTTACGTGACTTCCGAACCATGTCGAGAATGAACTTCTATCACCAGGAATACACATATATCACCCCTCAGTGGAATGCCCGAGAATCCAACTCGAACTCGCGGCCGCAGAGTGGCACGCCAGTACCATACCGACCACGCCACTGAGGCACTCTGTGTGTGTGTGTGTGTTAGGTGATCTGTATGCAAAGGAAGTGACAGATAAAGGGATGGTGTTTGGCCTGGTAAGGTGCTCCTAGAGCAACTAAGAAAGGAGAAAATCTCGTGGAATATGTTTGGAAAAGGGCAAAATTATTGAAAATCCATGGATAGCAGGTAACAACCACCAACCAAAAATAATACATGCACAAGTAAGCTTGGGAAAGTGAAAATGGTGGTGGAAAGAGTTTGCTGGATTATGTAAGAGTTCAAAGCAAGCTTTATAGAATGAGTGGCCACCGGAACTTTACTTGATCATATTTGGTTGAGGAGAATGCAGTCAAGCATACATGGACTGTCCAAATACAATGCAGTCTAGCACAGATGGAGAGCCCGAAAAAATGCAGTCTGGCACAGATGGAAGAGGACCGACCCAAGAATGCAGTCGGCATACATGAATAGCCCGAAGAGAAAAAAATGCAGGTATGGCATACATGGATGGGAGCCCGAAGAGAATGCAGTCTGGCATAGATTGAGAGCCCGAAAAAAAAGAAAAAATGCAGTCTGGCATAGATGAGAGCCCGAAGAGAATGCAGTCTGGCATAGATGGAGAGCCCCGAAGAGAAATGCAAGTTGGCATAGATTGAGAAGCCCGAAAAAAAATGCATCTGGGCATGATTGAGAGCCCGAAAAAAATGCAGTCTGGCATAGATTGAGATCCCGAAAAGAAACCGCAGTCTGGCATAGATTGGAGAGCCCGAAAAGAATCAGTCTGGCATAGATGGGAGCCCGAAAGAAGCAGCTGCTGCCATAGATGAAGAGCCCCAAAAAGAAATGCAGTCTGGCATAGATGGAGAAGCCCGAAAAGTAAGCAGTGTGGCATAGATGGAGAGCCCGAAAAGAAAGCAGTGTGGCATAGAGAGCCCGAAAAGAAGCAGTGTGGCATAAATGGAGAGCCCAAAAAGAAAGCAGTCTGGCATAGATGGAGAGTCCGAAAAGAATATAGTCAGCACCAGTGTGGGCCCCACTAAAAGTGAATGACATTCTGGACTGAGAGCGAGTATTAGAGGATTTGTTAAATGTGGAGGAGAGGAGAGAGGGAAGCTGAATGATGCAAGAGTAAAAAAGAATAGTATAAGTTTGAGAATGTTTTTGTAAGTTAATGATGAGGATTCAAGGTAAGAAATTAAGAGGCTGAAAAATGGAAAATGCCAGCTGTTGGCCTGGCAGGGATACGAGCGAGACGATTCGGTATGGTAAAAATTCAACAGAGGTGTAGAAAGTAGGTCTGGATAGGGGTAGAGTTTCCACGGAATAGGGGAGGGGAATTCCTGATCTATTTTATAAGGGCCAAAGTGATAAGAGAGCACAATGAACATTACAGAGGCATAATTGTCATGAGCATCCCAAGGAAGGTCTATGGTAGGAATATGATTAAGGATGTATATCATATGACAGATTTGATGGGGGAAGAACAATATATGTCAAGTAAGACATTAAGTAGAATGTGGATGTAAGGTAAAGATGTCAAGTTAACAAGAGATATAAAAAGTTATTATGATAGAAGCCAAGCAAATATAAATTGTTGAAGGTAGAGTGGCTACATTCAGTTAGGTGACATATCTTTTGTTGAAGGTAGAGTGGCTACATTCAGTTAGGTGACATATCTTTAACACCTTAGACATGACTTCCAACTCCCCATCATCATGGTTTTTGTTTGTTCATCCTATATTCTGTTAAAAAGTCCAATTAGTGTACCAAGTGTCATTGCAGTTTTCGCTAAAATAATCTCTTTAGTGATTCTATCATAATGAGGTGTTCCACGCATTTCCTGATTACGTTAATCAAATTATCCATTTTGTACATCATGTTACTATTAACACACCCCATAATTTGACATGTGTTTTCCTGCCTTTCTTTTCTCTCATGGATTTGTCATTAATAATTCTATATGGTGCCCTAAAACACCAGTGCCATAACCTGAAGACATGCCTCGGCTATTTCCTATTATCTATTCTTATTCTAGAATCCTCCGCACTTGGAACGTTCTACTTACATTTCTTATCTCCTCCCTGAATTTTGTCGACAAGCACCCTTTGTTTTTTGCCGATCACTAATTGTGTCCCAGGTCT
>NC_061098.1:20641637-20651637 GCF_015104395.2 Macrobrachium nipponense | reverse complement strand
AATCCTGTTAATCACCAGTCTTTATAAAAGCTCTTACACTACGTCTGGTATCCACTTTTAAGCTCCTGGCCTATCGAATCGGAAGGTCAAATAAAAAATAGCTATAATCGTGACAAAGCCGTATCTTTATTCTAACTTAAAAAAAAAATACTCGTTCGCTCAGAGTAAGCCTTTAATCATTATCATCGTCCTTGTTAAAAAAATCTATTCTGCCTAATTGACATCAAATAGATTAAGAGAGTAAAACAGTGGAAAACCTGGGAGAAAATCTCTGAAAAGTGATACACTTACAAACATGTCCCATCAACAAAACACTACCATTTAGCAGAAACTGGTGTCACTTTATTAATAGCCTAATTATTTTCGTCATCTTGTGCGGCATCTTTCCTTCAAGCATTTAAAACTAACGATATGCTTTAAACTTTTTTGTATATCTATCCATTTCTAATTATTGGAGCTGCATGATGATGGTTAATCTACCATGCTAAAAAAAAAGGGGGGGGGTATTATTGTGCTAACTGAATGCGCACACCTCTTGATACCTTAAATGACGAGAAAGTGGGTCAATAATCTACTAGATATATCATCATGCTGAACCAGTAAGGGTTTTGCCTTTATACTATCTTCTAGGTATACCGTAATGGTAAACTTGAACGGAATTGCCTTCATACTAAGTTCTGCACTCAAAAATATTAAATGTGGAAGCTGAAACGTTACATATACCAACGAAACACTCGAGCACCATGCTGAATACCTTTCTTGTCCATTCAATTCCTGTAATCACATCTTGTGTGTATCTCAATTGCATCAGTTCCACTGGAATGAATCTCGTGGAAATTCCCAGTTATCAAAACATTCAGTTGGTAGTTTTTATAGAATGAGATGTCAAAATATAATAACGTATTTTAAAACAGCTGGACTAGATTTTTAACAACTGTCTGCAGTAGTTAAAGAATGTGCGGACAGTTTTAACGACGTCTGTAAAGACTCAACTAGAGCGTACCGAAGTGACTAAAATACATACTGTAGATATCTAGACCACTAACATATGTCGAAGGTTTTCTGATGTACGAATTTTAAACGTTTCTCCAAACAAGATTGGAGGCCGAGTTTCATATTTAGCTTTACTTTGAAATGCACGTCATTATTCAATTGAGATACGTTAGGCATTATTTTTCTTTAGCTGCTGCACATTTAATTAATTTTAAGAGTTAAAAGCACCTTCAGCACTGAAATGGTATTTCACTTTTTTTTATTGTTTTCCACTGTAAGTCTACCGATGTGGCAAAGATAAAAAAAAATTGTGATATATGATGCAAATCCAGATTCTGCAAAGATACCTCATATTTGTTTGGACTGATTAGCCCTTAGATCTTCAGATGAGGGGTGTAAGAATATGATGCTAAAAACCACTAAAAGGCGTATTTCTAGTTTGTTCCTTTTAAAATTCCCTTTGTTATTGTTTGGCCCCCATTCAATAGCTAAAAACTGTCACACCATATTCAGAAACTTATAAACTTATCAACTATGGGAACAATGACTGAAATTGATCGCTTGCAGATTATTCGTTGGCTGACGAGACGACTGTCAGAAGAATTCTGGATCATCAGTTAAATAATTGTTAATCTGCATTCTGCAAGACAATATCTACCACAGAGGATCTTTATTTTGGACTGCGAATTTTCCATTCTTGTGACCGATACTTTCAAAAATTCAAGTTTGATACCATCAGTTTCTCAAAAATACTTCTTAACAATTGATCACCATTCACATGCTTGCGTCATAAAAGATATCTATCAGAACTGGAATGCTGATCTGTCGTAACTGCTTTTATAATAAATCCAATGACTCTAAACAAAGTGGAGAGAACATACATACTGAATGAAAGGATTCCTTTATCTGAAAATTATTCTGGACGCACATACTGTACTCGCGATTAGGCTAAGTAGATTCGAGAAGACAATCTAGGCCTAGAATGCATGACAAATCTGTCAAGGTTTATTCTTTAATCTATAATATATGTAGATGGATGATCACTGAACCAAAGGAAGCCGCTGCCACATAAATTCCCGTAGCCAAATTCTGGGAAAGGTAAGGCGTACAAGACTATGAAAACCTATCGCCTTGTAAACAATTCACTCAGAAAAGGAATCTCAACAGTGCCTACAAATCTACTAAAAGGAGAACGCTAACAGCGGGTGGACTGCGCGTGCTCACATACTACGGACACCATTCTTCACGGCATGGTTGTCTAAGCAGTAACCACAGCCATGCTGGCGCCTGTAAAGAAAGTTTCTCCACTGATTAATCTTTTGGATCCAGATTTGCAATAGCATCAGAATCCACACCTTTTGAGGAAATCGAATAGTCGTTGGTCACTAGGGTTGTGTGAATAAAAATGTTGCTCCTTCATGCATTCGCTTCAGTTATTTGAGCTCATATGCAAACCATTCCATGTCGTCCAACGTAATTGAAATACACAAAACCGACCACAAGGTATCAGCAAAAGAATTGGTGAAATTAACCTATGAATTGTCAGATAGCAGCATTAAGCATCTGTGAAGGATGGGTTAAAAGAAACCAAAAGGAAATCCACATCGCCAACACCACACTCATAATGATTCACATTAACAGTTGGTTTATGGCCACATAACAAAGGGGAGGTCAGTGTGGAACTACCATAATAAACAAACCGAAATAGCTGAGGCTTTTAATAATTATCTGTATTTTGTGAGAGTGTATGTATTAGAGAGAGAGAGAGAGAGAGAGAGAGAGAGAGAGAGAGAGAGAAATATGACTGGTTGCACACAAGTGGAGTGAAGATTACCTCGTCGAGGCTCTCCTTTTTGGATGGTCGAAATTTTAACAGCACAATGAATATTTCACCTAATTTTCTTCTCTCTCTCTCTCTCTCTCTTACACACACAACACACACCTCAGAAGCGACCGACATCACTCATCTAACTGCTAGGTACATAATTCACTAACTACGTCGACAGTGGCACACCGGAAATTTAAGGAGCGCGCCATTTGAAAACTAGATAACCTACCACTAAGGTAAGAGGCCACTGAGAGAGAGAGAGAGAGAGAGAGAGAGAGAGAGAGAGAGAGAGAGAGAGAGGGGGAAATCTTTTAATATGTGAACTCCATTGCCTGCAAACGGTAATCAGTAACTGCTGCCTCAAGTTCATTCACTTAATGAGGATCCATTCAGAGGACACCAAGTTCCCTGAGCAGAGTGACAACTTGGAGGACGCATTATCTTGCAATGTAAGGTGGCAACATCCAAGATGAACAGTCCGAAAGACAGAGTGGGATTATTTTATATATACGGTGCAAGTAAAACCAACTGATTCGTCTCAAAACGCCAATTTTTTTAATCTCGGCTTAAATGTTCATTGAAAAAAATAACTGACTATTCACCAGGAAAAAGGCATTGATATTGTAAACTCTCGTCTTTTTTTTTTAAATACTTTTCTTTGCCAAGTTCGTCTTTCAATAAATATAAAAAAGATTTTGACGATTTACATATAATTTTGAGGAGGTATGGAGTAGAGGCCAAAAACCTCTTGATAAGACAATTGGTGGCATCCTGATCAAATTAAATAGTGGCCATTAACATTGCCATACAGATCGATGTTTCGCATTTTTATTCCGCTAATTTCTACAACTAAATTCCAAGTTCTTGTTGTGAGAATGAGAATTCAACCACTTGTGTCGGGAGATTCTCTCATCCATTTTCCTATTTCATACGGATCGAAACACTTCTTGGACTGATGGTTCATAAATTACTTGGGACCTAGACCTGGCACGTACGCGCTGATCTTTCAAGTTGTCCTCATGGTCGTGGTAGCGGCCTCAGTATCCCGCAATTGTAGTCTTTATGGCTACTGACTGTAGTAGTGGTACAATCAACAGGTAGGTTAAACCATTACCTATCTTTGCTAAAATTTTTAAATCCTAATAATCTCGAGAAGAAGCTAAAATTAACATAACTTCCTATTTTCATAAACTTCAGCACTGCAAAAATGGGTATATCGATAATTATATAACTGAGGAATGATACTGACATCCAACACAAAAATTACTACCCATCGCAAAAAATAATGTTATGGTTTTAGAAAATGAAATAGCTGTGAAGAGGATGAAGGGAAAAAAAGCATTACTTTAAAATCAACTGACCCTGAAAACAACCCACTTCATATAATAAAAAAAAAAACACAACATCAATACAAACAAAAATGTACACGAGAATTTATAATACCAACAAATGCACCAACACCTTCAAAGACAACAGTAATATTTTATTTTACGGACTGCTGAAAAGCAAGAGCCCGCGTCGACCTTAGGGGAGTTACGTACCATCTCGAAGCTTCGTCCTTCTGCATTCTTTTTATGGCAAGTGGCAGGAGAGACAGTCTCAGCTTGGACGTTGGTTTAATAAACGCAAGACTATCTTGTTAAAAAAAAATAATTGCATACACACCCCATTTTATATAGTTCGATTATATCACTCAAAACAATCTATCAATTTGAAAAAGGCACTTTCTTGCCAACAGCTGCCAGAAAACATATATTAAAATGAGTTCCAAAATAATTCAAGATTATCTTAAATTGTAAATTATTTGTCGTTACAGCTCAGCAAAGTATTTAAATATTTCTAAAATTCATTTTGGTAAAAGACCTGATATATGCAGGAATACAAGAGAGGTCTTTTAACTCGGTTGGGATAAGAAAGAGGAAGTTTCTTGGTTAAGTAGGATTAGACAATCGTTCACAAAGTACGGATCGAAACGAAATAAAGTATGGTAATGTGTGACACTTGTATGTTACGTTTGGCAAAATCTTTTTTTTTATCTTCCAAGTGAACTCAATCGCATTACATCGCCTTAAATTTAGTATATCAATCGTATTCATACAGATCCATCAGTCTCCCATCATGTTCTAAGTCAGCCAAGTAAATAATTTGTCTATAGAATATCGCCTCTCCTGTATCATGATTTAATTTCAAACCAAGGCCTGTAAGAGTTGTTCGGGACAGCTTTCATCTGAACGTACGAATTCCAGTCGATGTGTTACTGCTGTAGACTGTTTGGAAGAGCTCTACTATTAAGCGAGGGAAACAAAAATAATTAACCTTACGGCAATTCTTTTCCTCGGCAAGGCGCGCTAATGTCTCTTTCCGAATGGTGATAGATCTATTATTTGTTTCCAGTTTTTTTATGGCTTTTACGGAATTTTCTTCCAAAAGAGACATTTACTATACTCTGTTTTTTTCCATCTTTCCATCCGCCTGTGGTGTTTTCGCATGGTAACACTGCGTCCCGGGCTTTAAATAGTTACGCTATGTGTAAGTTTTAGGTAAATAAAAGGATAACTGGGTGTACATTTGCAACTGAAGTGTTTTAATAATTTACTGTATGAGAATTACACCGTTAATATTCGAAATAGAATATTATTTAAAGCCCGGGACGCAGTGTTACCATGCGCAAACACCACAGGCGGATGGACAGATGGAAAAAAACAGAGTATAGGTATAATACTACAGTGACAGCCATTAAAACGATGAGGTAATACGAAACCGACTTAGCTATGAGGAAGTGAAAGACAAGGACAACGGGATAGCACGACCACTTACGATGATAACCTCGCATTCAAAAAGTTCTTACAAATGCAGAGACATAAGAAACGAAGAAAATATGAAGAGCTCTGAGGTCCTTATCTCTCTTCCCCCCCCCCCCACCCCCCCCCCCCCCCCCACCCCCCCCCCCACCCCCCCCCCCCCCCCCCCCGTTTTTTTTTTATTCTTAATTCACCTCAAATACAAGACTTGACTAACATTTACTGCGGCTCTGCCCGCGCATAAAATGCACTTCTGTGCCTTTAAGGAAGGTTGTTCTCGTGGCAGCAGTCGTATCTCACGACTTGATGGTGACATTCCTTTTATGGCCTCATACGTGAAGCGGCCTTCATCTATACAGTCGTCAGACTTAGCTTGCATGCACGTAAAGCAGTTTCCTTAAAAGCAAAAAACTCTACTGATACTTCTGGCCTGACCATAAAAAACAAACAAGTAAAAAAACTACTCCGAAGTTTATTCGGCGCAATCGAATTTTCTGTACATCGTATAATGCTGTACGAATTCTCAGCCGGCCGTGGTGGCCACGCACGATCATTGCTACCTTTAACCTTACACCCTTCAAAAAACATCCAGAAAATGTCTTATTCTAAAGGCCAATTTCCCGTACATTTTGAAGTTTAAAGATGAGGACAATGAAAATAAAGGTCATAAATCCCCCATTAATAAAAATAATAATAGTAATTAATTAATTAGTTAAATCATTATTATACTTATACATACAAATTCCAGTTATTTCTGAGGTATACTTTCCTTCGGTGGCAGGAAGGATCCGTAACTATTCATGTTTGTTAATTATTACTTCTTAAATACTACTTGGTACGGCCTACTGTCCTTCCTGCAGCCATAATAATAATTGGCAAATTACTTGACTCCTCCTCATTTGCATTCTCATTGTTTCCGAGGGAGCTTGGAGAGTCGAGACCTGCCGATGGCAGAACAGCCAGAGGTTTCTGTTAGAGCCAGAAGGCAATGAGCCAGTCTTGAGTATGAGCCAGTCTTTAGTATGAACGAGACTTCACTTCAGTTAGCCTTCGACAAGTCTGACATAGTTAAGGCTCTGCTAATATTACACTGAGCCAAGTGTACCTCACGTCACGAGGCATTTGTATACATCTAAGACTCCCTATATTGGACGGCAAATTTTGCGGCCACCTGAATGTCCTCCGTCCCTCTCACCTCACCTTAATGGAAGATTCTGTCGGGACAAAACGCTCTATGAAGCATCAGCGTCAGCCACTTCTGCTCAGGTAGACTACGGTGAGTACCAAGTATTGTTAAGGCAACACTTAATGGTAATCGTAGTCATCTCTTTGAACTTTTGCTGTTGCTTTTGAAAGAACTTCCAGCCTGCAGTTGGTTAAGTACGATTATACAAGCGTTCGATACATTTTTGCATACTGAAGGATTTTTCTTGTCCTTACAGTGGGTCTGAAGCTCTGCTGACGGTTACATTCTTTATAGTTTTGTACATACAAGTGGTAAGGGAAGCCTTCGTTTTGGTTGTCATAAAATCAGTTAAAACACAAAGAAAATTTTCCTTCTATAAATGGTAACTTATATGGGTGTTACCTCATTTCAGGATAGGGGTAAACATCATTGTTAGTATGGTATAATTCATGATAGGGTTATCCAGCCCTGTTAATATGGCTATCTGGCTAAGTTTCTCCTGGCCTTGAACCAGTCACAGTTCAGGTGACAAGTTTACTTATTCCTCTACAATTGCTTCTTGTAATATTCTAATTATATTTCAATTAACGTTAAAATTTCTAGGCTTTACCATTTATATATATTTACCTTACTTCCAATACAGGTATGGAGGAGGAGCTGATCATTGAGTATGATGAGGCCTCTGAGTTATTCGCTTAATGCTTACAAATTATTAAATTATAATTATAATAATCTTAATTTTAAAATTTCCTTTCAATTGTCTTTTAACTCTATAACAAGGTGATTATAGTTTTTCAGCTTAAAATATTAACTATTTGCATTTACACATCTCACATCACCTGTGAAACTGATCTTAATTATGCAAGTTACAGTTCATGTAACTGAACTGTTGCGACCTATACCACCAACACGCCCAACTGGCGACCACCCCCCTCCTCCCCAACCCCCAAAATCAATCTCCAGCCACATCCACATCGATCTCAAAATGGCCTTTGGTGATATGCACAAGACTGGAGGCCTCAGGCCTACGGAAAAATCTCATCAACTAAGATAATGGAAGGCATGCGACAAATATTTCCATTTATAGTTATGATAAGGAATTTCCCCAATGTTATCTGAAGCTAAAATAATAACTCGTAGTTAACAGTAGATTAATTGCTTAGCACTTTCGATACAAATCTTCTAAAATAGGCCATATTCTAGGCGCTTTCAACATTCATTTTCCATGAGGTTGTTACACCAAGTACAAGATGCACACTGTATCATTCACAACTACAAGATTCAAACTGTGGCATTCACATAATTAAAGTTGTAAGTCTGCCGTTATTTCGCAGATTTTGCTTCCAGCCTCGAGGAGCACAAATTTCTTAGAAATCCAAATAGCTTGTTATATAACAAAAGGTCCGACTGAAGAAAAAGAAATATAAAAAAGAAATACCTACAGAGATTCTACTGTCAATTCAATTAAGAGTTCCGTCCCTTCACAAGAGCAAAGTTCTGACTGCGATGGAAATGAATTTCCATAACTGCAGCTCCCACTATGAGTTGTAAAGGCTTTCCCATTATTAAAGTTCCGACAACTCGATGTAAATTGCTTTTCCGTCAACAGGTCCAGCTGTGAAATGTAAATGTCATTTCCATTTATTGTCTCGTTTGTAAGAAGAAAACGCAATTGCCATATTGCACAACCATATTGCAAAAATACAACCAACATAACTTGCCGTAGATACTATCATCTCAAGCAAGGTCCGCTTCACACGGGAAGTCTAAAAGTCAACATTAGTTCAATTCTTAAGTAGGCAACAATTACTGTTGAAACGTTCACGCTATTACGGACACTATAAACAAACCATGTTTTCGTATCAAGACCACAGAATTGTATGCTAGTGTTTGTTACTACAGAAAAATAGAAGAGGAGCCTATACTCTGTTTTTTTTCATCTGTCCACCCGCCTGTGGTGTTTTTGTATGGCAAACACTGCGGTCCCGGGCTTTAGATAGTCACATTCAGCTTACATTCAACGATTATAATAATATCCTATTTCGAATAATAACGGTGTAATTCGCATACAGTATATTATTAAAACACTTTTCAGTTGCAAAAGTACACCCAGATATTTTATTTTACCTTTACCAAAACTTATACATAGCGTAACTATCTAAAGCCCGGGACGCAGTGTTGCCATACAAAAACACCACAGGCAGATGGGACAGATGAAAAAAAACAGAGTAGGGAGTTAAACAGCAACAGCGGAGAAATAAAAAACATGCCGATTTCACCACACCTTAACCCTCACGATAAATATATTGAGTATATAGTACAGGTAATGAACATGGGAAGGAAGAGGAACGGGGGGATGGTGAGTTAACAGATTTCTTAACGGACATTATCATCTTTGTTAAAAGAGAACTTTAAAACCAATACCTCACACCTTGTACAGTGATATATCTTATTTTCATGTGTTATGAAAAAACAAGCTCATATCGAAGATAACATCCACCGCTACTGATTATGAAGAACACATGCAAAACAATCCTATTCCCAGTGCAAGCACAGCACGCGACTGACTAACTGATAATTTCCTGGTTTTACTGTAGTTCGATCTTCTCCCCCCAATTACACCATGGATTTACTGGAGTTACTCAAGTTATACCAGCTACTTCACAGAGACATGGGTGGGGTGAATGACGACCATATTTAGACTATCACTCATGTCACAAGTAGCTTAATAACATAAGACTTGATAGGTCTGCGTTCACATTATACATATCCATTATACATACATATATATTACGTATCACGTTCTATATTATATTATATTATATATATATATACATATATATATATATATATATATATATATATATATATATATATATATATATTATAATATATATATATATATATACCTCGAGATTAACTTACGGCATAACCACACCAACCCCCCATCAAGGATAAAGTATAATTGGTAAGTGCTTCGTCACCCGTGGGATTCTCTTGTGGCTTAACATTCTCAATACAAAAAATGTCTCGGTGTATGTGACAAAATTCCACAAATTTATACACACGCACAAACACCACACACACACACACCCAAACACACACACACACACACATATATATATATATATATATATATATATATAAATATATATTATATATATATATATATATGAGAGAGAGAGAGAGAGA
>NC_061098.1:20621637-20636637 GCF_015104395.2 Macrobrachium nipponense | reverse complement strand
ATACATTCATTAAAAACAAACCCAAGTATAAATCTATTCCTTTACTTAGAAATAACGCAATTTGAATGCTCTCAGTTCATAACTCCAGTTTGAAACCCAATTGAAACGCCTTCCCTTCTGAAAGAGTTCGGAAAGAAATTTATCACTGTTACCATTAGCGCGGTTATCTTTTATCTTTGTTGTAAGTTACATCCTTGAGAACATTCAATCTGCCACCATGCAATAATGTGATACACTCAACGTAGAAAAAATTTCACCCTATCCAACAGAACGAAATTAGAAATTCAAGAGAGCCTCACTGCCACTTTGTGATATACCCAGGGGGGGTATGACCTCCTGGTTTCTCACGAAATCTTTAGAGGGTGAGGTCGTTAGCCCCACGCCTTTTTTCTCTCTCTCTTTTTGTAGCTCGGTAGAATTGCGAGCGATAATCTGGAAGCAAGCTTGGGCCAAAAAGTGGTTCTAGGTCTTATGTTTTCATCAACATGTATATACCTAAGGAAGGCGGTTGCTAGGTCCGAGTTGCAGCACATCCGCTGCAGTTGACTAATAACTAGGTTATTATTCACTGCTTAAATAACACAAACAATGAGATTTAACAGGCCGCGCCTATACCGCTCAGCGTCATTTACGCATAAAGCTAAGGACTACAATCATTACGAACTATAACTAATAAATTTATTAATTCATACACGTCGCTCGTCTGATAGATTTCGAAATAGGTCGACAACTAGGCAAATGTATGTATATATGTATGCATATATATATATATATATATATATATATATATATATATATATATATATATATGTGTGTGTGTGTATATGTATATATATATATATAAATATATATATATATATATATATAAATATATATATATATATATATATAATATATATATATAATATATATATATATATATATATATATATATATATATATATATATAGCAGCGTTAGTGAGTGTCACCCCTCCACGAAGGGCAGCAGGCACCGACGCACCACCAAAAAGTTAGCGGGCCAAATTTTCCCAATACATCAAAAACTTTGCTGGTTCGTCTGAGAAAACCCGAGCGTGGAAAATCTCATCTGCGGTCAAGGAGAACTTTTGCCTTCGCAGACTAAGGACCTCAAATGGCGAGTCTCTGGGGGGCATTTTTCACAAAAGTGAGAGAGAGAGAGAGAGAGGAGAGAGAGAGAGAGAGAGAGAGAGAGAGAGAGAGAGAATTTCAAATCACTCTTGTTAACTATCAACATGCTGCTTTTGCTAAATATGAACAAAAATCATCATGATCGATAGTATACATTTCATGGTAAGAATTAATAATAATGAAAAAAAGTATAAAAAAATAATATTCATCGCCACGCAGTTAGAGGTCGCACTTTACTGTCCGGTTTCTCTGAAATATTCCCTTTTCTATTCCCTAAAAGTTATTTCATATTCCCCTGCAATATTTTCACCTGTACACCATGAATATTATCTTGCGTCATCTACAATATTTTCACCAGTACACCATGAATATTAGACTAAAAACATTAATGAAACGTCTAATAACTGATTTTATCCTTTACTCCAGAGCCGAACGCCCACGCAGAGGTCTATTGATCTTCTTCACCAAAATGCAGAGGAGATAAAAAGGAGCTAGCCTACTCTAGCATACTATCAAGCAACAATCATCAATGAATGAACAACTGTCTTGTAACATATATATAAAATCCAACTGACTAATTTCTTAAACCTTCATAGCAAGCAAGCAAGCAAGCGCACTCACAATCACAAGCACACACACACAAACACACATACACACGAATTTCTTGGCACTCTGTTTTTTTATATTGAACTTTCCCAGTGGCTTCAGCTAATATATATATATATATATATATATAATATATATATATATATATATATATATATATATATATATATATATATATATATATATATATGCACACTAAATATGAAGGAACAAGCAAAGGGAGCAAATCATTACAACAAATGGGTTTCTAGAAGGATAATAGCGCACAACGAACAGCTCAACTCCAAAATTTTAAATGAGATCCAAGGCTGCCAATCGTCCTCTTTCCCGTCTTCTCGCCGACTTCTCCCAAAAAGTCTCGCAAGGAATATAAAGTCCGATCCCCAGCAAATGCCATTCACAGACGCATCGTCAAATGAGGGCATTCGCATTCAGGAATGATGGAGCGGACTTCCTTTTCCCCCTTTCCGAGCCAACGAGCGACCAGTCATCTGCAAACATCAGCTGTCTATCAGAATCACAGCGAATGCATGACGTAGGTGATGAAAGGCCTTCGATTTTCTCTTTTTCTATTTTCAGTTCCCAGGACAGGCCCCAAGTTAGCAAATATATCAAAATAAAAAAATTAGCGAAAGATTATCTTACCGCACGTAACAGCGACTGATTTTGTAAATCAACTGTAAACAATTCCCCGCTCTCTCTCTCTCTCTCTCTCTCTCTCTCTCTCTCTCTCATTTTTAATCAAACTTTCTGCATCTCTTTAAAATAACAGAAACAAACAGGGTGCTCAAAGTCTTATTTTTTTAAAGTATCCTGATGCTATCAAAGAAACAAGCAATACTGTCGTAAAACTCACTTTAAATCCCACGAATGGTTATCATTTCACACTGTATCACTCCGATTTTTATCACTTCCCTGGTCTATTCTAATTACGCAGAAGAGACGACGCCTCCACGTCTTTCACCCTGAATTAACTTGGAAGACTGAAAAGAGTTGAATATTTTCTCACGAGATGTTCAGCTCGATAAATTATCAGATATTTCCAACAGTAAGCGAGGACCGAAGGTTAGCATGTAAACAATTAAATATATCTGATAAAACAGAACTATTTGCAAATTGTAAGTATGTCAAATGTTCATTACTCCAATGTAAACCTCCTCTCCAATCACCAACTACTTTTTTCTTAGTCTAACAAATTTCTCTTATTTAATCTAATCTATTTACTCATTTTTATTTCTTTCATGCAACTTGTATGTAGTGCAGTTTTCTAATCTGTTTCAAAGTGACACTGTCAACTTGGTTTCACTGACACGTTCATTAATTTGCACTTCATATGAAAGTAACCACCTGTGGAAAATTAATTATTGGCAAGATACCTTTGTCTCCTTATATATAACTAGTAGTGCTCAAGAGGGCCATAAGACTGGATAAAGAATTGAATTAAACTTAAAAATTAATTTAATGCAGCCTTCGACTTTACGTAGAGAGCAACTACTTATATGGCTAAATTAAACAAATGAAACCTTGATCAGCTAATGATGGATGGTCCTGTAGTCAGTGATTAAGAATATGTGGCAGTCGGTGGTGCTCCTATAGTTTGCTAAGTTTCCTTTATCTACAAAGGTTACAAGAAGTGATAGTATTTGCAATTGTTTGACTTGTTTTCCAGCTTGCACTAGGGCATCATTTACACAGAACTGTTTTTTCATTAACAATAATAACCGAGATTTACACGTTCTTCAGCATATTTCTTGTCTGCTTAGCTTTTACACGCCATACATCAATAAAACACTTGGGATTAAACCCAGAGCGTCAGCACCCATATTCTGCTACGATATCACATATGACTTGTGACAGAAACTCTTATCCTCCATGCTGTAGTGCTCTGGAGCACTGGTCCTGACAACGTTATAGATGGTTAGGCTGAAAAGTTCAAGAGAGGCCGTAATGCTATTTCAAAAAGCCGAGCACCATTTCCTTAGCATGTGCGCAGTCACCCTTTATTCAGCTCTTTATTGATTTTGTTTAATATCCTCGCTCTTGTTTTCTGCATTGTCGCACACGAACGATATATTCTTTAATACGTTGCTTACCAAGTTAACATCCAAACTTTCTTGTTTCATAAGATTGTGTTCATGTTTAATAACGATAATTCTGAACATTCTGATTAACACCACTAAAGCTGATTTGTTCTGATTAGCATCTCTCAAACTGATTCGTTTCTATTACACTTGAAGCATTTCCACAATAATATAAATGAATCTTATAAATCAAAGGAACAAACTGTATTATTTCTATGTAACAAAGCAAGATGAAATTGTGAAGGAATAGAGGTATAATACGCGAAAAAGATTAATTGATTGACCTTGGGTCTCGCCTACAGACAATACACGGAGAGAGAGAGAGAGAGAGAGAGAGAGAGAGAGAGAGAGAGAGAGAGAGAGAATGATAATGTTATAAATCACCCAACATGACATTTCAATCCCCCTATCATTGGCAATTAAAGAGCAAACACAAGGCAATAAAACATACTCTAATCCCTTATGTACAATGTCCCACAGAACGCAACCAACGTACACAAAAGCCCACCCCATCCCAACAAAACAAAATGTGACCTCGAGAACAATGAAGAATCTACTGAGCAAAAACGGAGAATGGTTTCCCGTTGCGGCACTGGTGCATGAGAGAGAGAGAGAGAGAGAGAGAGAGAGAGAGAGAGAGAGAGAGGCGTAACCATTTCCGTGATTTGCCATGACACGCTTTGATTGGCTCTAATTCACCATCGAACGCCTTCGTACGTAAGGAGACGAAAACTCATTTATCATCTAGAGGGGAAGAAATCTTTCTCTCTCTCTCTCTCTCTCTCTCTCTCTCTCTCTCTCTCTCTCTCTCTCTCTCTGCATACCTAATACACTCAAATACAGAGCCACAATATATGCTTACGTACGTATATATACATATATACTATGTATGTATGTATGTATGTATGTATATTTATATGTCATGTGTATATATATATATATATATATATATATATATATATATATATATATATATATATATATATATATATATATATATATATTTGTGTGTGTGTGTGTTCTCTAGAAATGGTGTCTTCAGAAAACCGACATGGCGTTACTTACCCTTCAACGGCAAACCGAAAAGTGAACTCCATATCCACAAAGCAAGCATTAGCGATTGCACCCTCTTCATAAGCCCACATAAATATCACCACCAGAGGGTTCTACATTATATATATACACACACACACACACTGCACCAATCGCCATTAACAAACACCTCTTCCGAAACATCTATCCTAGACCACAAGGCTTTCATCCTCTCCCTTCTAAGACTTCATAATTCAGCAACCTTATCATAGTCTTCGCCACCCTCTTGTCTACTATTCTCTCACGAGACCGCAACGCTTCAAAACTTGGAGCATAGGACAGGAATAAAAGATTCAGACCAAAGGCCAAGTCCTGGGACCTATGAGGTCATTCAGTGCTGAAACGAAAATTGAGAGTAAAGGAGGCTTGAAAGGTGTAACAGGAGGAACACCTCGCAGCTGCACTATGAAATAATTGTTAAGAAAGGGAGGATAGCAAGATGGAAGAAGGATAACATGAATGGAGGGACGCTGCAAAGAACCTTAAGAAATGCCTACAGTGCACTTCATGAGGCACACTGACAACACTAACCCCGCCGCCCTTACGGGGTCAAAACTTCAAAAATTAAATTAAACTAATTTGGCTACTGTAAAATTGTTTACGCATCTCATTTCTAACCCACACAACCTTTCTCATTTTACGTACACAACACTTCCATAAAGGAGTGTTAGCTAATCAATCTTTCATACGGCCTAATTTTGGCTTCCATAAACACTATCACCAGCTTTAACTGCTCCAAAATGCCTGTTGATTGTGAGCAAGGGAAGTCTGAAAGGTGCAACATGAGGAAAGCCTCGCAGTTGCACTATGAAACAACTGTTAGCAGAGGGTTTAAAGTAAGATGGAAGAGGATATGAACCGAGGAGCAGTAATAGGAATGAAAGGGGTTGCAGCTAGGGGCCGAAGAGAAGCTGCAAAGAACCTTAATTTATTAACCCTTGAACACTAACCATATATTTGAGTTACACCATCACAAACCCCAGGTGAAAAACACACGATTTTAGGAAATTAAAAAACCATAATTGCAGCAAAAATATATTGAAAGTAAGAAAATACATTGAAAATATAGCTCTTTGGCTTTCCTTTCAGCATATAAGAAGTCACTGAAAATAAAAAAAAATAATATTGAGGGGTGACAGAAAAACTTCCAAAATTATAGAAAATCACAAAAAACTTGATAAAAATTTCTAAGAAAAAAAATACTGCAGCTGTAGACATAAGATTTGGCCTGGACCCACCCAGGTAATGGGAGTTACAGCTGGTAAAGAGAAAACACATAAATAACAAAACACAAAATATACACCATAAATAACTTCAGGTGATTTCCACCCATAATATATTACACCCTGTATCACAAACCCCGGGTGGAAATCACCCGAAATCCATTCTGTGGAAAAATCCCAGGGAGCGAGCTCCATAATATACCCTCTCTCAGTCACAATGCAAAGTGCAATGAGACTATATGGAGTGAGGTGCTGGTTGGTTCACTTAAGTGATGCCTACAGTACATCGCGAGGTGGTTAAATAGTGTGAGCAACCCATTTCAAGATGCTGACTTCGGCAACCTTTACATTTGGACTTACAAACACCTTCTTTTCAGTCTGTCACCACACCACATGTTTTATTTATTGAATGAACTTTAACGTAATTATATGAATTATAAAGACCTTGTCCAGACAAGATATATTCAATATATCATCAAGCTGCCGACTGCTTCAAAGCAAATTTCCGCCGGATTAATTAAATAAAAGTAATAGTCTCAGTAGTTTTTCTTACATACCCCCCCAATTAGCTATGCATTATTAGCAGCCATGCACCACGCACCACCTGTGTTCTTGTACCAGAAATTTGCTTCTGGCTCAAAGGTTTACTCCACACATAAATCCATAGAATATACCCAGCTATAAGGACATAATACAGCTTTGCCTCGGACCTACTTGTATGAGCAAAGCAGTCATTTTTCAGTCCACTTATCTCACCAGACTCTTTCTTTCCATAATCAAAGACTTTAATCGTTGTAAAGAAACATCATATCCACACCTCCAACACTGCATCTCTTCTTAATTCCCTTAAGAGAGAGAGAGAGAGAGAGAGAGAGAGAGAGAGAGAGAGAGAGAGAGAGAGAGAGAGAGAGTCACAATCACATTAATACATCTACACAGTGGTTCGTAGCGAGCGCATCTAATCACTAATCCGCCACCCAGTAAAAACAAGGTGAAATCCATCTCTATCCTGCGCGCAGCCTCGCGTTTCCTGAATATCAAGGACCTTCCTTCCCGATACTAAACTTTCGCGGCATGCATTCAGCGATTTCCGAGTTACTTCTCCTCCTCCTCTTAATACTAACATCATATGAGCCTTTCAACAAATTATCATCCCTTTTCATTCCATATGACCATACCAAATCGATACTCAGATCAATCCGTTACTTGTGATAACCTTTTAACTGTTTCAACCCATCTCCCATTTCATGGAATTATAATTCCTCTTACAATATAGTGTTCGTTGTGTATACAATGCATCAACAGCTTGAACCCTTTCCTTTTATTTCAATGAACATCCACACTTCACTTGCACAAATATATTTTTAGTATTGAAGAATAATAAAGACCTTATTGTTCAAGTTTCCCACAAATTCTTCATCATTACCAATTTGACTCAGCTTAGTTGAAGCGAATAGAAAACTATAGCCCTTTGAAAAACTATACTTAGCTCTAGCCGTATAAGTTTTCAAAATATCTATCTCTGACGGCCATCTGATGAATTCATTAGACATAACGTAAATCGGTAACTTTTATTCTGGTAACTTTATTTACAAAAGCGCCCACTTTATCGGTATCTGAATACCTAAAAAATAATTCCACAGGAATGAACTAACACCATCAGTTGCTCACACTAGCATTGGCCAAATTGTGTATCTGTCACTGTGTTCAAATTTAGACAAGTTGGCACCATTTTAAATGGAAAATCTTATAAACAAACGTTTGGTGCGGCAATGGGTGACCTTCCATCCCCAGTTATCTAAAATTTGTGTATGGAGTGTCACACATATTCATATTAGCTGTACCATCGTTTCGTAATGAAATGGCATTTTGGGCATTATACCTACAGGCCTTGATTCAAATAACCTGTTCGAAAATCTGAATGAACGAGACAAAAACATGTTGGTCTGCCTAATTCAAACATTTTTTCTAATAAACGTGAACACTTGCAGGGGAAATTTAGAATATACAGACAAGCAAAAAATAATCTAACCTACGTAGATTATTTTATAGGGCATCATACTTAATATACAATCTCTGTATTACCTTCCATGTTTCTAAAAATAGCTTTGTCAGTTCTGAATTCCTGGATAACGAATTACGGGACAGGTCGGACTCATCCCTGCAAATACCACTGCCACAATTTTTTAACGAAGGTTAAAGGCCATGGTTAGAGTTGGGCTGGGGCTGGGGGTGGGGAGGCGTTCGGCCAGGTACGGCACAACACCCTAAGTGAGCTAAGATTAGGATGTAACCCTGTGCTACGAGGCTGCATTTTCCTAACATTTCCTCTCTTTATATAAAAGATTTTTTTTACAAATCAAATTTCTTCATTTTCAATACTTTGTTAGCTAATTCAGGCAAAGTTTCCCTGTAATTTTCATGGTGTCATTCTCCTCTGGTTATTAATTTTTTTCTTTACAAAATATTTTCATAATTTTACTCTGAAGTTCCTATGCATTATTATAGGTTTTAAGTGTAATACTGAAAAATACATATAAACTAGAATATTGCCCGTTAGTCCACCCGTCTGTCGACTAGTTGCATTAAATTCTTCAATTCTGTTCCTCACCATCTGTTGTCCGAGCTCTCTCTCTCTCTCTCTCTCTCTCCCAAGCACGAAATATGACCATTGACGTGTTGCAAAATGGAGAGGAAAATTGCACGTTAAATGAGCAATAGTGCGGGAAACTAGGGTATGATAATTCAGAGATATATGGACGCTCATCACAGAACTTATTTACACGAGAGAGAGAGAGAGAGAGAGAGAGAGAGAGAGAGAGAGAAGGGTGAAGTATAGTTAACTACAATTTTTTTTTATGTGAACGAAGAAACTCTCAGACGAACACGTAATTATGGAACGGATATCTTTTTTTTTTGGTCATGCAACGGCGCACATTCCGGACAAAAGCTGCAAAATGCCATGTTTTCATTTTTTTTACATTCTCTCTCTCTCTCTCTCTCTCTCTCTCTGTGTGTGTGTGTGTATATATATATATATATATATATAATATATATATATATATATATATATATATATATATCAATAGAGGGATCCACAGTAATATCCTTGTTTATCTATAATTTTAATCTATATATATTTTATACAAAGCTTAAAGCTTTCGTCCATCCTACTGTGGATGGACGAAAGCTTTAAGCTTTGTATAAATATATTATATAGATAAACAAGGATATTACTGTGGATCCCTCTATTGATTTATTAGAAGCACGATACAGTGTTTTTATTTTGTTTGCATATATATATATATATATATATATATATATATATATATATATATATATATATATAATATATGTCTGTGTGTGTGTATGACGAAGTTACTGACAGACATAGTGCCCTCAACAATTAGGCTATACCTGCAACTTTACAGAAGCAGAATCTAGTAAATATTGCATATCTTCTGCACTTGAACAAAGCAAGAAGTGAGGCTGAATTACCAGGATACATTAAAATTTCCCGGAAACAGCACTACGCCATAAAATAGCTGAAGCAAACTAAACTTTCAAATATAGCAATGAGAAGCAATGTTATTAAAAACGCAACAATAAATGATATACATCGGTACAAAGAATGAGAGAAAATAGCAAGGACAACATAATTATAAAATATTATTAAGTGAGGGAAGACGAAGATATGAGAGACAAAATTAAAATAGTAACAGAAGAAGAAGCAAGAAGGAGAATAACTACACAGGGAGACAAGTAGAGGGGGAAGTAATAAAACGTGTGACAGTAATAAAATTGTGCATAAAAGGTCTGCCACGGAAAGCATGAACTGTCAGTGAAATAACAAAATTAAAGCAGGGGCAGAAATCGGAGGCAGAATAATAATGTTAAAAATAAAACAAGAGAAAAAGGGAGTAGTAGCTGGCGGGGAAAGCATAAAATGGAATGATAATGAAAAAAAAATGATTAGAGACTACATTAATAATTCGGAAATCATAAAACATTATCAAAGATAAAACGAAGAATAATACCATGAAATATATATAAAGAATAAGGCGAATTATAAAAAAAAAGTTAAAGAAAAAAAAAAAAAACAGAAAAGAAACCGAACAGTAAGGGCTAGAGGAAGGAAGAGGGGCTCTTTGTCAGATGTAGCAGATCCGCTGCCGGCGTCGTGATCTCTTTACACTTGGAGGGGATCCAGAGGCCACTCTCCGAATACCGAAGTTTCACCGATTCTCTCTCTCTCTCTCTCTCTCTCTCTCTCTCTCTCTCTCTCATAGCATGATTTTAAGTTAGTTTAATGTAAACACCTATCTTTCTCCTAATGAGGAATTCGATTAATTGGCTCTCTCTCTCTCTCTCTCTCTCTCTCTCTCTCTCGAATAGCATGATTTTAAGTTAGTTTAATGTAAACACCTATCTTTCTCCTTATGAGAAATTCGATTAATTGGCTGACACTCTCTCTCTCTCTCTCTCTCTCTCTCTCTCTCTCTCTCTCAAACAGCATGATTTAAGTTAGTTTAATGTAAACACCTATCTTCTCCTTATGAGAAAATTCGATTAATTGGCTGACTCTCTCTCTCCTCTCTCTCTCTCTCTCTCTCTCTCTCTCTCAAACAGCATGATTTTAAGTTAGTTTAATGTAAACACCAATCTTTCTCCTTATGAGAAATTCCATTAATTAGCAGACTCTCTCTCTCTCTCTCTCTCTCTCTCTCTCTCTCCTCTCTCTCTCTCTCTCAAATAGCATGATTTTAAGTTAATGTAACAACCTATTTTTCTCTTTGTTACGTGAAATCCGATTATTTGGCTCTCTCTTTCTCTCTCTCTCTCTCTCTCTCCAGGAATTAGAATATTCGAAATTAGTTTAACTCATTTAATCGTTTTGTTATTCAAAGAAAGCATTATATGAAATTAAACAATTTCGGAGCTCCACCTTTCGACGAATAAGTGAATCATTACTTGGTTTTCTCCACCCACACCTCTCTCTCTCTCTATCTATCTATCTATCTTCAGACATAATAGACGAACGTTACGGTAATACACACAAAAAAATGAACTTGATTAAAAGGCAGACTTAACACACTTGGCATGCAACACCGTCACACATCTTAAATAATCTATGTTCTTATCGACCTTAGCTTTTATCGAAAAATTCTTCAGAACGAGAGAATCTGATTCTCCCTGAGACGCCTCAAACGGTAAAACTAGCGTCACGAAAGCCATCGGCTGGTCACGAAGAGACCTTGTTCATTTTTTTTTTCCAAAAAAATTGTTCAATTTATCTCGGCTTCAACATTTTCAATGCACAAAGGCATCAAATTCCACAAACAAATTAACACTCCAATAAGGCTTTCGAGTTATCAAATACACATAAAGTCGCCAAGCATGATTCTCTAATCTAATTGGAAATACTGGCACTACAGTCGAGAGGAAATAGTTTTGAGAGGCTTACTGCAAAAACATTGAAGGGGGCTCAATTCTCGGTGGTCCCGGCTCTTCTCAGTAAAGAACCAGGAACCAGACTCTGTCTGTAGGAGACGACAGCGCGAGTTCGGTGTGACCCACAAAGCACGTTGGCTGATGCAGCATTATATGTGAATGACCTCCCTAGCCCACCATCCACCACCCGGAATTCATATGCAAAAGACGAGCTAAACGGGGAATAAGCTTCCCTGTTATGGCTAGAGGGAAGAATACAAGCGACGATGAAAAGGTGAATAAGCAAACTCATTATACTCATCTTTTTACTATTGCATATTCTCGTATCTCCGCCTTAAAAAAAACACACACACACACACACACACGCACAGTTATAAGAATCAGGGCACATACCGTCATCGACCAAACTCCCATATCTTCCAGCTCTCACCACGCGGTCACGAAGGTGTTTCATAAAGAATAGCCTACCCAGCACTACACCAGCCAAAGAAAGGGCTTGGCAAGCTCTTGTAAAAGAAAGATTTCAGTCCGAATCAGGTTAAACGCAAGACGCTCTTCCTGCCAGCTAAAAGGAATGTGAAAAAGTTCAGAATCAATAATGGCAACTGTCCCACTAAAATGACGTTTTCAATTACAAGTTCTGCTTACGGCTTAAAAATATATAAAAATGATGAGGACTATGCGGTACTTTGTCAAAGTTCACTTTCTACTTTAATAATCAAGACTGAAATAAAGTAGACATTGCCACATATAACCCCCCGCCCCCACCAACCAACGAAAATATTCTTCATTACACACGAGCTCTTAATGTTTAATGATGAGCATAAAATACGTTGACAACCTCTCAACTTCCTCAAGTTTGATGCCAAGCGAATGTTATATCCGATGGTGTATATATCCGAAGGCTGCCCACAATAATTTGGCAGAAATGCGAAAATGCTAAGAAGAAACGTCCATTCACTATTCCTAAAACTTGCCGCGGGACATAGCATTCAGCGAAAGTCCCATTGTTCTTTATAAACCATTGTACAATAACTGAGTATCTTTTTATTTTTGCAGACGAGAGAAAACGTAGAATTCATTCAAACTGGTTTATCCAACAGAAAAATTTTAAATTTTACAAAATGTGAGGAGACTAATGCTCTAAGAAAGCGCCTCAAATGCAATGTCATACAAAGCAGAGAAATTCATCCATCCCAGCTGCAGAGGAAAGGAAACTCGAAGACCTCAAGACTCCGACAACTATTATCTCACAGTTGCGATACGCATAAAATTTGATTATAAATGCAACAGTATTAAAGCAATAAAAAATCGAAAAATGACTTCATATCATCATTAACGAAAATCCAATATGAAATTGCAACAATGTTAGCTCGGATCTTTTTGCAAATGTGTTTGTTGGTATATATATATATATATATATATATATATATATATATATATATATATATACCAACAAAAACATTTGCAAAAAGATCGAGTTAGCACTGTTTGCAATTTCATATTGGATTTTCGTTAATGTTGATATGAGGTCATTTTTCGATTTTATATATATATATATATATATATATATATATATATATATATATATATATATAATATATCTAATATATATGTGTATAAATATATAGTGATACAGGGCACATGTAAATAATACTCCAGGTAACATATTCAGAGGAAGACGGACGAAAACCACACACACCACTAGGCTCTTTTTTTTTTTTTTTTTTTTTTTTTTTTGTTTTTTTTTTTTTTTTTTTTTTTTTTTTGCCGACGTTTCGTAATTATGTTTAGAATTACATTTTCTGTGCTGCACACAATTAAAGATAAAAAACAATTTAAAGTACAGTCTGTACTTTTAATTGTTTTCATCTTTTCTTATGTGCAGCCCAGAAGATGTAATTCTGTACATAATTACGAAACATCGGCAAAAAAAATAAAAAAAAAGACAGCCTCGTGTGTGTGGTTTTCGTCCGTCTTCCCTCGGAAAAAAAAAAAAAACCCCCCCCCCAAACATATATAATTATATCTATATATATATATATATTATATATAATATATATATATATATATATATATATGATATAGTATATACATACACTACATACTTAAGAGTACTGAAGATCACTAATACTAATGATAATCAGCAAAAAATGGGTAATGCTACTACAGTTACTGATCAAAATATAATTTACGATAACCGAAGAATTTGAAATTTCAAATACTTGGACTTGCACTCTTTTCCTCTAATGATGGCCTTGGAAAATAACAAATTTTTAGTTAAATCTGATCGTTCATTTACAAGATTATTCATTGTAAAAACTTGCATAATGGTCGTGTAAACAACTGTATTGCATATAAAATTTACCTGAGCGTAATATTGTGGGGTGAATATATATATATATATATATATATATATATAATATATATATATAAATACATATATACATACATCTAACCATATTTATAAACGTTGATATACATTCAACCACTGAAAGTGTTAACATTAAATGATAATGAATTTAATTATTATTTTAGGTTACTATGAGCTATGGTGTATTTTCTATCTCTTCTTTTCCAGTGGCAAATTCATTTCCCCATTGTTACATAATCCTCCTCCCGTCCTGCATCACTCAGGCTTTTTCCTATCCTTGTCAAAATGAACGTCCCTCTCGCAAAGAACTGGATTATCCCCAGATATTCCCTCTCCGCTAAAATTTTGTTACACTTAGTTGCTTACTAACATTTCCCTCTGTATTTACTCGACCAATGCCCGCTTCTTTCCCCTACGCTTTAGTACGTGTTCAAATCACCCCTACATTTCATTTGATTCAACGCTTCTGTAATACACTGAATACCTTGTTTACCCTTCTATATATCTCTAAACAATCGCTGCATTTGTCCTGCAAACAAACATTAAACAATCTCTTTCATTCCCTAGTATATCATTTCGTTATCACCATTACCTTTGTCTTCGATTCCTGTGTACCCAAACTTACAAACTCACTCTTCATACCCAGTGAATGCTTCCTTAAACTCTGTACACTCACCTTTCACCTTTAATTGAGTTACCCCTATACAATTTCCAGGTATAATCTCCTTATATCCAATCTCTACCTCTTTCTTATCGAAATGTACTTAGACCTTCCTGCATACAATACCGGTTTCCTTTTGTCTTATAAGTGCCAAAACATCCCCCTTTCTCTCCACAAACAAGACAATTACTACTATACGTTTCTTCTCTTCTGCACCGTTTCTACACTGTCAAAATCCACTTACTTGTTATTCTAAAAATATAACTATCTAACACTGGGCTGAATAATACTGCCACAGCCACTTGGTGACTTTCACACCAACCAGGGTGGCAAAGATAATATTATCTTCGTTTCTGGCATTA
>NC_061098.1:20599137-20616637 GCF_015104395.2 Macrobrachium nipponense | reverse complement strand
TCCTAGATGGAAAAGCAGAATGCTGCAATGAGCCCACAGACAAGAGAGGGAACGAAGTAAATAATAAAGTGTGGAAGTGAAATAAAGAAAAACAAATAATCAACAACAGATACAAATAAAATACGAAGTTACCCTCATATCACCATGGTTAAATAAACATAAAGAAAAAATGTAGAAAGCTTGAACTTCTGAACTTCTAACGTTTCAAAGACAAGAATCGGCTCACAGCAGAAATGCAATTTCTGAGAACCCGCGTGGTACTGAGCCTCAAAAAAAAGAAAAGAAAAAAAAAAAACGAGAGAGAGAGAGAGATTTCTCACACCTACTCAAATCTTAAGGCCAGTCTGGGAAAATTGGAATTATGGTGTGTCATTTAAGCTCAGTGAGGTAAATGACTGACAGCGCCATTAAGTATCCATTGTTTGGACTACCATTCTAATCTATCCATACTTAGCTGTATGAGTTCATTACGATAATAAGACAAGACAGTCATGTCACACTACTATTGTCTAAGAAAAGGAAGGAAGGATAGCGGGAAGCCGTAATTAACAAATTGGTTAATAAACAGTATAATATAAATTTACTTGTGGAGGAAAACTTAACCTTATTTAATTAAAACGTATAAGTAAATATTCTGATGCAAACATACACATATATTACACACACACACACTGTTTCACAAAAGTGTAGGTTAATCACTGTTTCGCCGGGTTTAATACGTACATGCCCCTCGGGAATCAAATGTCCCTAAGTGAATTGATGATTTCATGGTTTCATATAACCAACCAGCCGCGCCCCCCCCCCCCCCCACACACACACACACACACATATATATATATATATATATATATATATATATATATATATATATATATATATATATATATATATAGTGGTCCGTGACAAATGTCATACAAGTAGGGTAGAGTGGGGTAAAAGGCCTCCCCCTATTTTCTTGCTTATTACATATCATAGTAACTTAGTCAGCTGATCAGTGCAGCAACACCTTCCTGAAGCTTTCTATGCCAAACAGCCAGGGAGAACTAGAATGAGACACAGCCAACACGCATTTTTCTTCTTTGGACAAATTCCATGTAAGTATGCGTGATATATCAGGGATATATCCTGTGCGGACATCTTGTCAGTGAAGTCAGTACTTTAACTACAGTTACTTTAAATGAGAACTAAGAAATATCTTGCAATGCAATCCAGACTTGAAAACTCAATATAAGTACAGGTGTATTTAGTTTTCTTAAAAAATGGCATGTGGGGTAAAAGGCCCACCACGCTTTGGGGCAAGAAGCCCAGGGGGCTTTTTACCCCATCTGATCAGTTGGAGGTGTAACCAGTGGTAAAAGAGGACAGACTACATCTTATTTGTGTAATGAATGCAGTTGGAGTTTGTCTTCGTCTTATGTTTATATTTGCCCGTAAAAGAATGACTTCACTACCTATGATCTGCAGCCCATCTGGATCATTGCTAGATGCACAGCAAAGGGATCGTCTAATGCCGATTGTTTCGTAGACTGGCTACATCAATTTGTTAAAACTGTTAAGCCAAGTCAAACAGAAAAGCACATTACAATTCCAGATGGCCACCACAGTCACAGGACTTTAACCAGAGAGAATGGAGTAATGTAAAGAAAATTAGTCTACCTTTTTTACTTGTGTCATTCTTGTTCTTATGTAAAATTTATCCATTATTTCTTCTATTTGTGTTATTCTTGGTGCTATATAAGGAAAGTAAATTTATTTCTAATTATGCTGTTACAGCTGTCATGTAGAGGATGTGTCAATTTATTTTACAATTTTGCTAATTTCAGTTCCTATGAATACTAAAAAGTTTCTAGGTTTTACAAAAAACTAAGAATTATAAGATTAATTACAGTAATTTTTCCAACATTATTCTTGAATATTTTTGTGTGGAAGGTTGAATTTTTTATATTTAGCAAAAATGGATGTCTTCATGAAGTACCACAATATCTTAGGTATGGGGCAAAAGGCCCACACCCTGGGCTTCTTACCCCACCCATGGGGTAAAAGGCCCCCTTTGTTCGTTTTTTTAAGGTCATGTTTTTGCTATCCTAAACTGCTAACAGCTTCTCATGGTTATGATCGTAGATACACCAATAACAAAAGCTTTCTAGCAATATCTCTATTAGGTCAATAGCTGAAATACTGTAGACAATATAGGTAAGCATTTCTCCTTAAGGGGGCCTTCTTACCCCACTCTCCCCTACTGTTTTTTTTAGCCCTATAACAATCATTTCTTGCAAAACGTTCATAGTCCTAATGTCTGAACCAGAAACGTTTTAATATGGCAAAATTCTAAAGCTACTAAATCGAAACCATTATTTCACCCAGTGATCGTAAAAACGATCTAAACAACTTTAAATAAAAATTTCCCTTTCTCCCACTGCTGACGGGGTACCCCGTCAAGCATATAAAATGACATGGAAAATGTACTGCCATTTTCTCCACCAGTTGATGCGAAGCTGCGCTCAAATTGACAACGAGATGGACAGGCGGTAAGCCTAGAATCCCCCCTTCGATTTCATCGGCTGAGAGCTAAAAGGGCTGACAACACGCCGAGGAAGCGTTCACTTACAGCCTAAATGACATGGGCCTAAAAAAAAAAAAATTCACAGTAAAGATAATGTGAAATAGCACAAACAGCTCACTCACAAAAACCCTCACATACATATACAGCCAGCCGGGGGTATAGCTCCGGATAATGGATAGATAGATCCCTCTGCTAATGTAAACAAAAGTGATTTCCAGCATATATGGGTACCGATGAATTTTACATATATTTTGCTATACATTCAAATGTAAACTGTATTTAAGTACTGTATTTCTACAACATTACTACGTCATTTAGATGTAGGGTACATTATCATGGCTCACAGCGACGACTCAGCACTTGTCTTAATACATTTAACATTTTACAGAAAGGTGACTACGGCAACACCAACCAGCTGTGAATATTCTACAACTGAGATAATAAATAAAACATTTTTTCTCTTGCATTCTATAACGGAGATAGTAAATAATGCACTTTTTCGCTTGCATTCTAAAACGGAGATAATAAATAAAGCACCTTTTCTCTACATTCTAAAAAATTTTTAGCTGTCATCTCGTAAGCCATTGAATTTATACCTGTTCTAATCTGGTTAAACTTAAGAGTTCAACCTATATTTATGAAAACATTTTCCTCGTCAATTATTTACGCAGTACGACAATAAACTTCATTTTCTAAAGACAAATGGTCTGTTCATTTTTTTTAATGCCGCTCATATATTTATCTATTTATAATTTTTATGAGAAATAATAATTATAATGTGTTATTTCCAACATATATATATATATATATATATATATATATATATATATATATATATATAAGTTATGTATATCTTAGTTTTACCAGACCACTGAGCTGATTAACAGCTCTCCTAGGGCTGGCCCGAAGGATTAGAGATTTTTACGTGACTAGGAACCAATTGGTTACCTAGCAACGGGACCTACAGCTTATTGTGGTATCCGAACCACATTGTATCGAGAAATGAATTTCTATCACCAGAAATAAATTCCTCTGGTTCTGCGTTGGGCGAGCCGAGAATCGAACTTCGGACCACCGGATTGGTTGCCGAGCGCGAAATGCACTCGGCCAACGTGGAACTTATATATATATATATATATATATATATATATATATATATATATATATATATATATATAATGTGTGTTTGAGTGTGTAATACACGTAAATACGGGAAAATTTCTTACACTGACAAATATTAAGCTACAAAGGTCGTTTAATATCCAATTCACTCTACCTAGAGAATAACACACCTAAGAGGAAATAACTTCCTCTAATGGGAAATTATAATTGATAAGGTCTGTTATCACCTACATAAACAGGACAGGTGAAGCTGAACAGTGACAGAATATCCCAACTATTAGCTAATAACGAATACAAAGAAGACATCGCTGAAAACTGCATAAACACGACGATGAACGATTGACAAAAAAGTTGAAAGGGTGAAAGAGGAAAGGAAGACAGAATGACTGTCATTACAGGATGAGCCACTGCGCCGCCTATAAAAAGGAAGCCAAAGCCAGCCGAGGGACAACCCGAATGAGATGCTGAATTGAAAAATATTCTGTCGCGTGAACCTAATGACAGAGGTAGGGGCGGAAAATAACATGGACCCAAGGACCAGTGAGGTGCATAAATTTATGCGCCACAAACACTCGGGAGGCATCTGCAATTTCCCAAAAATCAGAGGGTATTTTTTTTTTTTAGTAAACCAACCTACTTACAGTAAACGAAAACCAACCTACTTACAGTAAACGAACTGATATAGCAAACGACGTTACTTGGTCACAAAACTGCCAACATGAAACTGACGACTGCAGAGGCAATATTCTTAAAACTACAAAAACTGAGAAACCTACCCGAAACGCCTATACTGCATCACAGAACGTCCTACCATTCACAGGAATGCAAGGCGCATTGGATGTGGGGACCGGATGTGGAGACTGGGACCAGGGTAACAAGGAAGTGAATCTGATTGACGCAGACCTTCGCGACATTACACTTGACTTATCTGGCAAGCATGGGTAAGGCCATCTAAAGCCAGTGAACTTGTTCATTTGGTCTTTGAAAAAATATTTAAACTGTCACTGTATTATTTTCTTGCATCATGTAGCACTAAATACCAAATGAACTCGAAACGTAACGTTGCCAGGAGATCAGTAATTCCGTAAAAACAAGATAATTTGACTTACACAATGTTCAGCATCATGTATACGATATCACGTTATTCAGTGCTTCAGCAGATAACCGGTAATTTGAAAATTACTGTGAAAAAAGTCTCTACTTTATATATATATGTATATATATAAATCTGTGTATACATACACACATTTCTGCGTATAACTGGTGTTGGGCCCCTGTGTTCGTACTGAATAGATGAGGATCTAGTCCACACCATGCATATAATTCAGACCTTGGTGCAGTTCACATGCCCCTCGACAACTGCAGTCCCGTCTGATCTCCTGTCCCCCTACCAACCCTTGTTGGTCTCATTGCCAATAGTCTCAATAGTTGTTAATAAACTCAACCTGTTGAAAGGTAAAATAACCGTTGCATATGAATGTGACACAGAGTGGACCACTGGGAATCCCTGGGCGAATTTATGAGCTAACTCATACAAAGGATATTCTACTGGTTTGTTTTGGGTTAATTATTGATTCAACTGACTTCTGCTGAAAATGTAAGTTTTATGAAATAGAAATATTTAATAAATAATCCCTGCCATATCTGACTCATGAATCTAAGGTATCTGTCAAACTTCGGATACTCGGCTCACTTGAGTGAGAGTAGAAGGGAAAAAAATCAAGGAAAGGAACAGGTGATTAGGTAAACACAGAAGTAAAGCAAAGAAACAGAAATAAGAATATAAAATACAAAAAAAATATGGGAAAACCATCTTCCAAAAAAAAAAATATTAATAAAATAAAAAGCTTACTAAGCAATGAATGCCTAACACGATACTATATCCTAACATAATAATAATACGCACTCACACACAAAGGCCTAATAAAGGGTACAGACACATACATATGGCAATGAAAAATTCTTGACTGTCTCGAATATCCTATCAAAATGGTTGGTTGGCCTTCCTAATTCGTATATTCACTAGGCCTAGGTTATCCGAAGGCAATAAAATTACTCTTATTAAACTTCCCCCAATTAAACCTCTGGGTAAAATTAAACACATCTATCGTGATATTTGCCGTATTTCTTTTGTTTGTTTTGATTTTCCGTAACTGAATGGTTATACATTCATCCGCGGGGCTTGTACTAAATACGTAACCTGGTGGTTGCTGAGCTAGAGGGCCGCGATAGGAGTCTGCAATTGCACCGTATAACTTCTCTGTGTAGCATTATTACCTAGACCATTACCTACAATGCACCAAATCATTTGTCCTTGAAACCTTATGTCAGCAAAGGCAATAGTTCACCAACCAAAGAACTTTAAACCAGTAAACCGACTACTTGTACAGTATGACTATTCAGACCCAGAACCCATCCATATGCCTAGACAATCTAGACAACAACGCCAATATCCAGATACAACTTAGCCAATACATACCTTTTTTCGAAGCGATGTTTTGCAAGGCTTGCAACAGCCCCTGGATAATGGTATGCGAACTGACAAGTTTAAATGATTACTCCAATAAACGTCGAAGGTATTAAGGAGAACTAGTACCGCCCTCAAGCTAGACCATCTCGAAGAGCTGGTTGCTCCAGATCACTATTTAGTAACCTCAATGCACTTGATATATAGTCTTGGTCCCTTACCAGATTCTTATTTCCAAGCAATTTCAAATTACAAGTGGACATAATAGGCTATTAAAACGATCGATCACACAATTTTAAGAAAAAAAAAATTAGACATAGGTCTAGGTCTCTATGATATAAATATCTAGCATATGTCAGCCAGTGACTGTCAGGCAACACTTACTTTTTTGCATTTTCTTTCACGATCTAAAGCACTTCATTTCCTATTAATATCAGTAAATAAAACTAAACGTATACGACGCAGTTACTACATCCAACACGGCGTTACAACGGTACGTGAAATCACCAAGGGCCAACCACCCACCATCGCGGCTCAGAAGCAACTTCCTCTCTTCTTCCTCCTTCCCATCCATGCGTCACTCAACCACACTAATTCTCACGGACTTCGAGATTATCAGCTATCCTCCCTCTTTACCAACGGTATTGATATGTAAGTTTGGCAACTTGTGCGTCAATACAAGGGATTCATGGCTACAAAATTAAATCATTCGTTAATAAAATCCTTATCTTAAAGGCTACGTGATAACTTGGCAGTTACTGAAGTGCAGAATGAGTCACGATCCGTGAGAGAATGCCTCGATGGCAGGTAATTCTTTTCAGTTGATCTAGAATAATTGTATTGCTGTCACAGAATACTATTCCGAAGTATTAACGAAAATATCTCGTTTAACAAATGTCATGGCTGAACATGAAAGAACAACCAATACACAAGTCTTTGAAACAACGCGAGTAGTCAAGAAAACGATACGCTTCTCAAGTCGTGATTCCATAGCGCGTGGAATGCAATGGGGTCTCTGTACTCAAGGGTCACTGGAGGAAGGAGAGGGGTTGGAAGATGGGTGGTTTTAATGACGTCATGTACGAAGTGGGTGATGTACGGTGAAACTGGAGGGTTTAAGGGCTTGATGCGTTACTCGCCAGCGATTAGTCTATGAAAACCGCAATTCTTGTGCTATGTACAGTAAACCACAAATTTCACTGATTTATTTACCAAACTTCTACGTACTTAGTTTATGCACGTACCAAACCTTCTGCACTGTGGTCGTCTGAGATCACCAATGAAGGATGTGTTGTTTAGAAGAAATCACGCTTAACCGACTAATATTCGTATACCAGTATGATATTCAGTTTGGTAAGACTGCGAACATAATAATTTTAATGGATTCCTTTGAATATACATGAGGTCATTTGTTTACATAAAAACTAGTAACCCTATTTCTTGCTTTCTTCTTGATAAACAACATTTCTACTTTTTCAACAGTTCTCATCTAGAAAGCAAATCAGTTTTGAAAATGAGTACGTCTTTAACAGTCAATTAATTGAACGTATTTGAATTCTGAGCAGCTTTCAATATAAAGTATGACAACTGATAGATTTCCTTTGCCAGGTCAGTTAACATGAAGTGAACTAAAATATACATACACACCGATTGTATGTGTTAGATAATCAGATTCAATTTTCTCGTAATTATAACAGCATAAGGTATTTCCTTTCAACAACAACTTATTAGGAGTGTCCCTCAGCTTAATCTAACAGCGAAGTCTGTCTTTATCTTTTTAATTCCTGTGATAGATTTTTGGATAGGAAAACGCATGGCAAAAGACTGAGCTTGACTGAAAACTAAGCCTGTTATTTTGTAAGAAATGAAACGATTTTTGAAAACATATTAGGTAAATGCGGACTCATAGGTTTTCCTGAGGCAAATGTATACACCAGAAATCTTTTGTAACCGAAGCCAAACCCATCGGTGCGAAGCAAATGGAACTGAACGAGAATTAAGCCATCAATGTTTCGGTCCCGGCGGCGGAACTTGGCCATCATTCTCCGTCACGCGTCGGTTCGCCGTGAACATCCCGGAGTTGGCCTAATGAGAGAGAGTTTAGGGATGGCAGGAGCATGTTACGGTGCATTCACACCGAATGCGTCGCGTTGCGTCGCGTCGCGTCGCATCGCGTCAAGTCACGCTAATTCATGACTCGCCGTGAATTGCCAACCCAGTTTAACGCTGCTTTCTATGTGCCTTTGAAAGAAACCGTTCACACCGCATGCATATAGTGACGTCACGTCGCGTCGAGTCAAGTCACAAATAGAGCTGGACCTATTTTTGACGTCAGTCTTAGTGAGTCTAGTGCCATTTGGCCTTAAATAGAAATGGGGTCGTTAGGATTTTCTACCTTATTTCTATATTGCATTTGAAAATACGAACCAAGTTATGTTCTAATGAAATTGTACTCCTTTATATCTTATTCTCACTTTTATATAGGACAAAAGTTACTACAATTAAATTTCGTTCTATCTTTTCTTTGTATCCATACGATATAAATTTAAAACCTTAAAACTTACCTATAGTTTTTGAAAATCTTTATGGTTGAGTAGTTAATTATTATATATAAATAACTATATTATTTTTCCTGATGTCTCGGCTAATTCATTTAGAATTGTATCTTTAGTTATCTTGTAAAATTCAATAAAATAAAACTTAGCTTAGAAAAATGGCCATTTTTCCTCAGTTCCAATTGCCCGCCTGTAGTTAGTATTGTTTTTCTTATAGACAAAAAGGTAAATAAAGGATAATCCCTAAATTCATTTTAATTGATAAGATGAAAAAAATCCCGCATGGAGAGAAGAGAAGAAGAAGATGAGAGAGAGAGAGAGAGCGAGAGAGAGAGAGAGAGAGAGAATATATATATATATATATATATATATATATATATATATATATATATATATATATATATATACGGGAAGCTCGAGTTGGTAAGAGCATTCGGGATTGCAGTAAGGTATCTGTTTGTCTGATTCTCTCTCTCTCTCTCTCCATATATATTATATATATATATATATATATATATATATATAGATAGAGAGAGAGAGAGAGAAGAGAGAGAGAGAGAGAAGAGAGAGGAGAGAGAGAGGAGAGAGAGAATTTCAGCAATTTATAACACCAAGAGACAAGGCATAATTAAAAATCTTTCATTTTATTTCTTGCTATATTTTGATAAATCGAAATATCTCTTGTAAACTATAGACAATCAAGGAAAAAATCGAGAGAGAGGAGAGTATATGAACTGGGTATGGCTTCTGCAGCCTGCAGGTAACACACTTCAGCTGTTGTTGGGACGTTGTTGTCCAGATGTTCGAAATACGGAGAAAAGTCTAACGTAGGAATAGTCATCTTGTTAACTGTGGCTGCTTGTTCACTGGTGAGGTTCCTCCTGACTGCTGATGATGGAGGTGAACAGCCCAAGGAAAAGGAACTGAACAAAAGAGAATTGTGGCCTGGCGAGACAACATCCACTGCCAGAGAGAGCAGCAGGTGAACTTGGACAGGATAATTCTTCAGCTGCAACAGAGGCACGACTACCCTGAAGAGAATCAGAAGACGGCCGGAACGGAAGAACGCACTAGTGTGATCCAGATCGCTCAGGTGTTGCAACAGCAGGACCTGGCAAGACATGGCCCACTCGCTCGAACCTGAAACTTGTTTCTGAAGAGGGAGAACGATCACAAGAAGAGGGAAAAACGGTAGCTGGAAGACAAGATCCTCAAGATGGCAGAAGAAAAAAATCAGCAGCTGAAGAACAACGCGAAGTAAATTGGGCAGAGAAACGATGCCCTATGTGAGAGGATAAGGGAACTGACAATGCAGTTGGCAGAGGCAAACTGCCAGGTTGAGAGTTTCGAGAAACTCCTACGACAGAAGGAGAAAGACCTGCAGCTAAAGACCGAAGAAACGGCGCGGATGGCGAGGGTCATCCAGGAACACAAAAAGACGCGACCGAAAAGCGGGAATCCGACAGGAAAGACCTCAAGGTCAGGTTCCAGCGCCTGCAGAAGGAAGAGGAAGACCTCACGAAGGAAAAGTGTGGACTCCAGTGTGAAGTTCAGGCTGCGAAACTCAAGAGGAACGAGCTGAAATACCTTCTAGAGGAACGAAATCGTCGCCTGGAGTCGCTGGAGAGGAGGACCGGTGTCCGGGGCGAACGGAACGACCAGCTGGAAGAGGAGGCTCGACAGCTGCGGTGAGCGAAGGAGAAACTGGTGAGCAACTGTCGATCTTCAAGGAATGGTGCGATCAAGCCTCCGCTGGCCTCACTCAGACGGATCAGATGTGAAAAATTTGAGGAGAATGTTTGTGGTATGGAAAGTTTGATGTTTATTTGTAATAAGTTTGCTTTGTACATCCTTGAAGTAAATTGAAATTGAACGGAAACAAATATGTTAAAATGTTTTCTTAAAGTTTTATTGATTCCTGAAAGGGAAAGGAAAATGGGAGGATTGTAGAAACCATGAGGAAAATGAGAGGATTCGTGGAGGGCCAGGAGAAGAAGCAGAGGATTCAGAGAAGCCCCAGGAGAATTGAGAGGATTCAGTAGGATTCGTGGAGTGCCAGTTGAAAAAGCAGAGGATTCAATAGGATTCGCAGAGTTCCATGAGAAGATGCAGGAGATTCAGAGAAGCCCCAGAAGAATTGAAGGGATTCAGTGGCATATTCTGGTTCTAAGACTAAGCATAGTTGTTGCTCTCTCATGGGATGGGCAGGCAAGGCCCGCTACGTGTCCCGGAACGGGTGGGTGAGGCCCGCCACGGTTCCCAGGACGGGCGGGCGAGACCTGTCACGTGTCCCAGGACGGGTGAGCAAGGTCCGCCACGCTTCCCGGGACGGGCGGGCAACACCCACCACGTGTCCTGGGACGGGCGGGCGACGCCCACCACGGTTCCTGGGACGGGCGGGCGAGGCGCGCCACAGGTCCCGGGACAGGCGGGCGGGGCCTGCCACATGTCCCGAGACGGGTGGACAAGGCCTGCCACATGGCCCGGGATGAGCCGGCGAGGCCCGCCATGGTGCCAGGACGGGCAGGCGAGGCCCGCCATGTGTCCTGGGATGGACGGGCAAGGCCCGCCACACGTCCTGGGATGGGTGGGAGAGACCCGCTATGTGTCCCAGGACGGGTGTGCAGGGCCCGCCACGCGTCCCGGGACGGGAGGTGGGGCTTGCCACGTGTCCCGGGACAGGCAGGGCAGGGCCCACCCCGTGATCCAGGAGAGGTGGGCGAGGACCATCACGGGTCCCGGTACAGAAGGGCAAGGCCTGCCATGGGTCCCAGGGCGGGTGGGCAGGGCCCATTACGGGTCCCGGGACGGGCGGTGGGGCCCAGTACGTGTCCCAGGACAGTTGGGCAGGGCTTGCCACGGGTCCTGGGACGGGCGGTTCCTTCCCTAACAAAAGGAATTATGAGTTGACAGCCACAATAATGTATTGATGACGTGTTTTTCAAAATACGAAAAGGTTAAAAAACAGTGAACTTTTGACTATTGTGCAAACGATCGAAAGTTTCCTGTTTTTAACCTTTTTTTTTATTTTGGAAAAATTCACTATCATATGATTAATTGTGGCTTTTAACTCATTACGGTCACGGCATATGATGCACCACAGATAAAAAGGATCAGAGTCGATACTTGCAACTCAAAGTACTGGGGTATTCATGAGGACCATCCATCCGCCTAACTGATCCTAAAAAATGTTCCAAGCATTCTTGATTCATCCTCTAGATCATTATATAATCTAGGCTCTATAAAGACCTTAACATCAAATAGTCCAATAAAAAATTTGCTAGAAAAAAATACCTCGTTTCTGAAAACTTGGATAATAACCTGCATAAACTTCACTCGTATTTCTCATCTTTGGTACTATCCTACCTAAAATTTCTTTCCAGTAGATTATAACCACACCATAGGCATTTCTTGAGTTCACATCTCCATCCCTTTCACTGGAATTCATCAAATCAGTCATTTGCTACATCAGTGAAATCAGCTGTCACCAACCACTCTTGGGATTAAATTAAATCTTGTTCTCCTGGACGCTTTACAGTAGTACACATGTTTTGGACATTAACTGGGCTGCATACTTTACTTTACATGTTGCCTTTGAGTTCTTGGCACAGTGATTTTGAATCAGTTTTGGTGTTGAATTGCATTCATTTGCAGTTTTATCCAACATTTCTTGTACAGAAGAAGCAGATGAAATAAAATCTCCCTTTTCTGTGTGAAATCCATGTTCCATAAAGTTATTTCTTATTAGCTTAATCATGTGAGGCGCATCAGAACATGCAAATTCACTCTTATCTGTGCAATGATTTTTAAAAGGAACTTTAAAATTCACTGTCTTTAGCAAATCTTAAGAAATTTTATTCTCTTAGCTATTACAACCGTAAACTGAGCAATGAAAACCAAGAACCTTTTTGCTTTTAAGTGCAATTTCAAACTAAACCAGCTGACTAGGTTCATGCAGCAGAGGAAGATGTAATACCACACCGAGGCAAGACGGGGGTCAGTGACGTCATTTTTTTGCCACCGCTCACAAGTGTTAGACATGTTTATCTAGATCTTGGTCAGGAGAATGGAGTGCGACCATAGACCACATTCTTAAGCGAAGAAGAAGAAAAACGCTCGCTGCTGTATGAGGACTGAAATGACCTACTTACTGGGTCTGGCCCCATAAAGAAAGTTTATGAACATTGGTGTTTACTTGTGCATACAGAAAAACAATAATAATTAATACTAAAACTATTACTGTTGTTACTGTTATTGAAATAAACCATTTACTGAACACTTTGACATACACTACCCTCATATTTAAAGTTGGTGATCAACTAACCATTCTGCAATTAGATTTATTCTTATATATATATATATATATATATATATATATATATATATATATATATATATATATATATTTCGGACATTTAAAGAAAGATGTGTCTGGCTTTCTGTACTTTTATTGTAGAATCTTCCTTGTGTCCTGAACAAAGACCCTCTTCATTAAATTTCGGAACATGGATCAAAATCTATTTCTCCAGTTCGGTAACCATTACTTTTTCACTGCTTGTAAACGCCACTGCAACGAAATTTGCAATGCAAACACACTTAGCTAGGAAAGCAACCAAGAATATATTATTGCCTCCTATTTCTTACTCTCATTTTGACCCTGCTGATCATTCTCCTAAACACTTGTAAGCAATCTTCCTTTCTGAAACGCAATTGCATCTCAAACAATGTCCCTTTTTCGTTCATTTAACCTTCCACTTCCTCATCCCACAATGTTTTTCTTTTCTTTTCGTATCCCCTCATACATAAATAAGCCACTTTCCCTATGACCTGACTTTATCATTGTGTGATATATATATATATATATGTATATATATATATATATATATACATATATATATATATATATATATATATATATATATATATATATATATATATATATATATATATATATATATATATATATAGAAATAGAAATCTATATATATCATATATATATATATATATATATATATATATATATATATATATATAAATATATATATAATATATATATATATTATATATATATATATATATATATATATATATATATATATGTTGTAAGTAGTCATAATCAGATAGAAATATGTTTAATAATTAAATGAAGATCTTTTATTATCTGTAAGATTGTTTCCAGTAATTGAAGACATTTTTCCTTATCCATAAAATGGTATTCAATTCATTCATTTCATCTGATCAATTACTCCTCAACAAAAGTAAAACTCAGAGTAGTCTGTCTCCCACAGTTTTTATCTTCATCTATACGTAGTCAGATGGCGTCATCTCTTCCGGGGCACAATAGGCCTATCCACACATTAGGTTAGGCTTATCTAGAGGCAAAATATTAGCACAGCAAACACACATCAGCGAGATTATCTTCATAAAGTTATTTCTCTAAACCCAGTACGATAATACACCGATGGTGACTCATCTCTGAGAACGATAAACCAACTTTATATACCATACACTTTACGCAGTATATCTATACGGGGGTGCGTATTAACTAAGCTTTTGTAAAAGCAAAATCCTATTTCACATACACACACGTGTATGTATGTATAAGATATATTTATGATAAAATATATATTATATATATATAATATATAATATATATACAAATGCTCCTTTAATATCTAATTCGCTCTACCTCGGAATTAATATATTTTCATATATGTTTAACGGAGGGGGAATTTATTAAGCGATAATAGAATTGGCAATCGAAAAGGCGCGAACCAGCGACCTCTCAATTCCAGGACTGGCAGTGAAGCCTTAAACTACCCCGCGGGTGGTTTAAGCCTTCACTGCCAGTCCTGGAATTGAGAGGTCGCTGGTTCGCGCCTGTCGATCGCCAATTCTATTATCGCTTAATAAATTCCCCCTCCGTTAAACATATATGAAAATATGTTAATTCCGAGGTAGAGCGAATTAGATATTAAAGGACATTTGTAGTTCGATATATGTATATGAATCACGGTAATGTGATAGACTTATATATATATATATATATAATATATATATATATATATATATATATATATATATATATATATATATATATATATAGTGTGTGTGTGTGTGTGTGTGTGTACTTTTATATGTAACCGCAATTTTATGAATGACAGCATGCTCTTAACGAAATTGGTCAAATCCTTGCATTTTATGCTTTGTTTTCAGCACTTACTTTTAAGATGGACCTACATACTTTTTAAGATAATAAGAAATAATTCAAGTATCTTTCTGTAAACAACTCTTGTACATTATAAGACAGTTCCCAATACGAGATCATTTACAGTTAATAGAGTCCCTAGTATGAGTTACTTTAAGATACCAGGGTGTTCAGTATGTTATGTATTGTTTGTAAGGCGGGCCACACACTATCAAAGATCGTGACCGGTTTTTCCAACATGGGATATTATCATCATACAATTTGAGAATGCATGACCAGACTGAAAGGACTGAACTACAGTTTGGTATTCGTCCAAAAAAAAGTTAAGTACATCTTAGTTTTACCAGACCACTGACCTGATTAACAGCTCTCCGAAGGATTAGATATTATTACGTGGCTAGGAACCAATTGGTCACCTAGCAACAGGACCTACAGCTTACTGTGGGATCCGAACCACACTTGTTCGAGAAATGAATTTCTATCACCAGAAATAAATTCCTCTGATTCCGCGTTGGCCGAGCCGGGATTCGAACTTCGGACCACCGGGTTGGCAGCCGAGCGCGAAAACCACTCGTCCAGCGAGGAACTTCGTATTCATTCAGCCGACATATTTACGCCAAAGCTCTCTGACGCATGCTAACATTCGATCATACAAGAGCTACAATATGTGGCAAAGTATGATCAAATATGTTGGGCACACATGAGTGGCCAACCTGAGACTATACATGAGTATCAAACTCCTAAAGTAATCGATGAGGTTGGTTCATATTCCGTTTTCTTTCTGAAATGCCTTCCATTTAACCACAATATTATGAAAACAGGTAAAATGAGAGAGAGAGAGAGAGAGAGAGAGAGAGAGAGAGAGAGAGAGAGAGAGAGCATAACTGGACCATATGGCTCAGCGTTAGGGCAAGGGAGGCCACTTATCCAAATATCCATTTTTTAACAACGAAGCGACCAAAAACCTAAAAACTATGGAATAAAAATTTAGCAAAACGCATCTCATCCAGAACTTCGCTTTTCTATTCGGTCTAAACGTCAGTTTAGCTTAGCGAAACTTATTCCTGGTAACACCTCCTTCTACTTCCCCCGACTTGCAATACAGTTTGACCTAACGACTCGATGGCTCGATATTAACACAAGAAATACGAGGTTAGGAACTGTACAGGAACGCGCGACAATATGGCCGGGTCCCTCAGCTGGCTTCATTTGCATGTGAAACGAAGCAAGTCCATAAAAAGGGCAGATGGTATCTCTGCCTTTGTTATCGATTCCGGAGGGCCATTCTTCCTCTGTCAGGGCGTGACCTCTCACGCTTTCATTTCGGTCTCCATCCCTCGAGCCAATTCACGTTTACTTTAACAAGCGGACCCGTTAGGCCTTTTGTGCTCAGACGGGGCTGCTTTCTAACACCTGTCCTTTGAGTTTTACTCTTCCGAGAGAGAGAGAGAGAGAGAGAGAGAGAGAGAGAGAGAGAGAGACTGTGTCATTTGTCGGAGCAGGACGACAATGCAAACTGAATGACATGGGCCCACACTCTTCCTTTCCATTTTGTTCTACACAAAATATAACAGTATCTCACGGTTTCCATTGTTCATGGAAAAAAAATTTATTTAATGTCACATATATCCCTGAAAGCACCAAATCAGGATGCGTATGTCGAATATACAGCCTTATTAAACGAGGCACCATTCTTTCATATTTTCAGACTCAGATTAACTATCCAGAACAAAATACTTATAGAAATTAATTAATCGGTTTCATCTTCGATTCTCCTTCGAGAATGGCTCATCTGACTCATTCTTCGACGCGGCTGCAATTTATCTCTCTAGCCCAGCCCTGACTCACCCATACAATCGAAAAATACCGCCCCCTCCCAAGAATGATCAGTCTGGTTTCGTATTAGGTTCTCGTATTTGTCTCCTTACACGAAAACCGCAAAGTAAAATTCTTATCAGTCTTGCTTCGTATTAGCTTTTCGTATTATTTCCTTATACGAAAACCGACAAGTAAAATTCTTGAACAATTGGACACTCTACCTTTAGTTAGGTAAATACGAAAGGTGAAGCTGAAAACCCAGCCCTCAATATTTCAAGAAAATTATTGATACTAGTGCAATAAATCCAGTTTTTTCTTGATAATTACAGATTAGATTATATATATTCTTTTGATAAGATTGTGTTTTGGAGTTGAGGTAGGCAAAATTGCAAGATATGCGAAAATTGGGTTGGCAACTTGCTTTTTTTTCTAGCTGTATGGATTCCACACGAAGGAAATTGGAGCCATATATGTAGACCGGGCTGGAAGGGAAAAGGAAACAAAGGGACAATAAAGCATCAGAATTAGAAGGACTTCTCTCTTAATGATGAAAGGTCTAATAATGAAAAAACGGAACGTGGACAAATTTCACAGCTTGGCCATAGAAGGAAAGAAATATCGGGCACGCCAAGCAACCTCGGGAACAGAACAGCACTGTTCTCTAAAGACTCAATGTAGGATGTGGTGGATAGACCTGCGCCCTCTCCCTCTGCTACCAGAACAGCAGCCGATAATGCAACGGGTAAGACGACTTCGAAGAACCTTCT
>NC_061098.1:20595576-20598637 GCF_015104395.2 Macrobrachium nipponense | reverse complement strand
TTCGAAGAACCTTCTCACCAGTTGCAAAGAGTATCTAAAAAAGTGAGTCAAGAGTTGTTGCTCAGTCACTGCTTTTGAATCACTCTTGTCGGGAAAGAAACAAGTAAAAAAATGTGCCGAAGTTTTCTTTGGCGCAATTAAGTTTCTGTACAGCATATAATGCTGTATGAAACTCTTAGCCGCGGCCCAGTGGTCCGTGTTGTTGGCACCAATAGCGGTGCCATACGCACGATCATGGTTAACTTTAATCTTACATAAAATAAAAACTACTGAGGTTAGAACGCTGCAATTTGGTATGTTTGACGATTGGAGGGTGGCTAATCAACATAACAAATTTGCAGCCCTCTAGCCTCAGCAGTTTTTAAGATATGAGGACGGCCCCTCAAATAGAGAGCGATATTCCAGACAAGGATGGACAGAGCCATTAAAAAAATAAGTATAATAAATAAAATAAAAGAATTGCGGTATCGAAGCAGGGTATTGAAATTTTTTAATCAAAATTTTAGGACTGAATTACGTAATACCTCAAACATATAATTTACAAATTCTGAATTACAAGCAAGTCTTTAGACAAAAATCTGAGGTATCTACAGGAGGAATGAAGAGGTTAGAAAAACTGATGCTTTGGAGCTGGTGAACTCACAGATCAAAATTGAAAGATGAAGAAGAACCATTTAAAAAAACTGAGAGCGAGCACCGGAGGATGCTGGGAGGAGACAGATGCTTCGAGGGCTGAATCATCATTGGTTTTTCTCTTTTATATCGGCGCTTTTATCGTTTGATTTGTTACATAGACATCTGGCCAGCACCTGAGCTCGTTTTTGTTGTTTATAAGACGAGACTCTAAAGGCCTGTCCACACTGGGAAATATTGTTTGCAAACAATGTTTCCTAGTGTGGACAGGCCTTAACAGTTGTCATAATATCCTCTGTGTGTGTTTTTTTATTTTATTTTATTTTTTTTATTTATTTAACGATTCATCATACCACTTCTTTGGTATTGAAAGTTCAATGGAAACTCTATCTTCTGTGCGTCCTCCCCATGTCCGGCTGTCGACTGAGAGAGAGAGAGAGAGGAGAGAGAGAGAGAGAGAGAGAGAGAGAGAGAGAGAGAGAGAGAATGCACTCACACGCAGAATATTCGAAAGGGGGGACTTTAGCAATGCTAAATAACTTTAAACCTTCTGAAAATTAAGGGCGTTTGTGACTTTTCCCAAAAATAAAACATAAAAATGGTCCGGATTCAGTGTAATCGTCCACGAATTTACGATGTTCCGTTTGTCAAAATGCCAGAGAAGTGTCAAATGCATAAACGCAAATCCGCGCAAATATTCCAAGATTTATGGCGACATGTTAAAATCGTCAGCGAAAATACTGAAATAAAAATTGAACTCCCGTGTTTTGCCTTTTTGTTCATTTTTTCGAAAGAGGAGGGTTGGTGAACTTCGGCTCCCTGAGAGTTACGGACGAATACTCGTCTCATTTTAAACTTCAACATGGACCGTGAGTTTACTTAGAAACAGAACCATATATCATCATTGTTAATGATAATTATAATATGAAGAATGATAGAGACACTAATGACAGTAATAATGGTGAAGAGGGTGAAAACAATGGTTTTAGTAATGACAACCAGAAAGCGCCTAAGTATAGGGTTTCTGCTACCTTCAAATAAATTTCTTTTAGCAAAGATATTTCTTTTGTGTTGATCAGTGACGAATTTTTACTGTTATGTTTTCTATGTGGGTGAATACTTCCATCAGTTCCTTGCTAACTATTTTGTAGAAATTGACAAAAGTAAAATTAATTCCTAAACCCGCATCTCAATTCAGATCTGACAGTTTTAATAGCTGAATCCATCTAGAATTCTAACCAACTATTTTTCACAGCCAACCTCTTCATAAAATTTCATGGAAAACTGTCGATAACTTTTGGAGATATCTTGCAGACGTTCAAACTGATATGGATGAGAATACTACACCGATGGAAGTAATTACTTTATACAATTATTACACGATGGTATGTGCAATAATCGTAATAAAAACTCATCATGTAACTATAGTGGACTGGCTTTTGTGTTCACACACGTCATAAAAACTGCTTATAAGCAAAAGATATTTTACCAGACAAGAAAAATACATTACTTCGAGATTTTTGTCTCAATCGCATTTCTAAAAACATGGAAAAACACTTAGGGCTGGAAAAACGTAAATATTAAAAACAATTTGATCTTCATAAACATATATGTTTAGAAAGAGAGTGTGACTGATTTAGGGTTTTTCTTAAAAAAATGTTGAATTGAACTCAATGGTTCAACACTGAGTTTCAATGTCTGTCTATCACCATATTCCAGTAGAGGAAATGTGCTCTTCTTGCCTTGTTTAAACATACAACATCCTTTTAATTTCTTGTTGAAGGATACATAAATCTAATTCATGCACGTCTTAAAAGTTCATAATAGATAATCTCAAGCAAAAAAGGTGAAAGTGTTTACATTAAGTGTTTAAGAATCAACAGCAGGAGTATAACATATATAATATATATAGAATATACATGCGTACAATTCCCTTCAAGTTTAAGGTATGTCAAATGAGAGGAATATTTACACCATTGTTGCGTAAAAGGTCTTTCAAAATGGGTTTTCTGTGGTCTTTGAGTTGCCTGGCTAATATGCTTCACGCGATTAAACCTTTTCCTTTATTTGAATATTTTTGTGCATTCAATCGCGGATTTACTGTTATTTGCTTTTGATTACATGTATAATTATATAATAAATCTGAATCTTTTTTTAACGATTTTATTCTCATCCACTTTCATACTGCAAAAGTGAAGTTTACGACCGTTTGACGCTTTCCATAACGATGCCTACGTTCCAATGACAATGATAACCTACAACGCATATATTATTTTATCGCGACTCTTATGTCATCCGGCGAGCGTTGGAACCGTCTTTGATAAATGGGGTGAGTAAATGGGAGCAGCAGATGCGATGAATGTCCGTGAGGTGTTTAACGCTCCGGCTGAATTGCACTAAATCTTGTTTCGGGAATATTTGTATTGGA
>NC_061098.1:20580576-20593076 GCF_015104395.2 Macrobrachium nipponense | reverse complement strand
TTTTTATTTACAGATTCTGTAATTCAAAAATGTATTTATTACATTAGGCTCGGACAGCTACCATTCAAGCCTTGAATAACAAAAGTTACTTTAAACATTGTTTCTTAGGAGCGTGCTCGTAACATACGTTTAGGTATAAACATAACAAGTGATTAAATGCATAAAAAAGGTTCTGTTACATACCCTTTTGACATATTCATAAACAAAGATAAATGCATGGAAAATCTAGATCCATGTTTGGTAATAATAATGATTAGGTACCCAAAAATAATAAAATAAATGCAGGAATTTGTTGCAAATCTACGGGAACCTGCACAGATTTTTTGGATTCGGCCGTGTGTTTCATAGGAAAATCAATTGCCTCACAATGATCTGATAAATGATTAAACTGATTATTTGATACAAAAGATATTGATATTGATGACCCAACACCGCCCTCTCCCCCCTTGGAGCGAACTACGTGGTATTTGCTTTGTTTAGCACACCTTGAAAATTCGCTTGACCTTGCAAGTTCTGGCTAGACGGCCCAGGAACAGAGGTACCTGAAGCACGATTTGTTTGTTTCTGCTGTTGTGCAGCATTGCCGTTTGCTTGTTTCTTTTTATAGTACTGAGGACCCTTCTTTTTATTTGCACTGGCAACTGGTTGCGTGTTTGTAGGATTCTGCTGTTGATTCCTCGAGTAGCAACGATTATATGAATGAGTGGAACTATTATGTATTGAACAAAAACGCGTCCGACAGTCTGAAATCATGTGACCTGGTCGTTTACAGTTATAACAAACCATCCCTGCAACTTGATTATTATTATGTACCACGTTTACTTGTTGTGGCTTATTCTCATTTTTTGCAAAAACTTGAATGAGCGAAGGATCTAGGTCGGTACATTTAGACATGTGTTTTTTGATTTGTTTATACACATCTAATTCCGTACTGCTGGGCTGCAATTTTTTGTCAAAACACCGCACTAAAGCTTCAGGCAACATTGCGGTAATGCTCGTAAGGTATATTAAACGGATAAAATCTTTCACGGCGATTCTGGCACTCGTAACCCACCCGGAGTTACTGAAACTAACTTGATATTCATTTAGCCGGTCGGCAATTAGCGCCGCCCGCTCGACAACATTAAGCTGAGTCATGGAGGCTTGGTTAAGGATATTTCTCAATGCCAATACTACATCTAAAGCCTCTTCACCCCCATACACGGCACGTAATCTGATTTTGAACTCGTCCCATGTAGTCAAAAATGTTTTTATTTATCATATATATATATATATATATATATATATATATATATATATATATATATATATAGAGAAGAGAGAGAGAGAGAGAGAGAGAGAGAGAGAGAGAGAGAGAGAGAGAGAGGATGCAAGAATTGGTGGGGAAAGAGGGGTCTAGTATCCTGGCACCATATTCCCAGCGATTACTAAGTTCATAAGAGCCCCAACCTAGCCCGCCATGTCTACACTACCATTGAAACGTTTGCCAAGTGCCAACCATTGCTGAGTGCGACGTTCCAATAATATTTTCGCGCCAATAATATTTTCACCCAGACGTATATAATTCTTCCTATCTTTGAATTGGAAGTTGATCTTTAAGAAATAATATAATCTTAAGCAAAATATTAGAGCATAAAAACATGTGTGCATTGAAGTATTCAAATTTACAACGTTATTATTGCACCGCATTCCTATGTATTTATTTATTATAACCCATATACCAACAAAAAATACGTAAAAATATAATACCATGTTTTTAGAGTAAAAAAACAACGATAGACTTCACAGAAGCAATAGTTAGGATTCACAGAAAATGGATCGAGATAAAGGACCAATGAATTTCAGACCCTTCCACTATTAAGAGTGCAGTGACACAGACAGTTTGTCCTCATGGTAAAGTTATTGGGAAACTCGTGGATTCTAAACCTTTATAGAAAGCAAAACAATATTTATTTTTATATTTAAATATTCATTGTTGCCATGGAAAGTTTTCTCTCATGGTAAGTGAAGTTTACAGCCTGAAAAACTTAAACTTATATAAGCAACTTAGAGAATATTTTTCACATTTTGAGAAATTAATACAGCACTGCAGGAGAATACATATACAATTTAATAAGCAAGAAAGAAACCTTAAATTAGGTTACAGCGTTGTCTGCCATTGGCCGCTTTTGCCCACCAACGTACTGCGCATGCGCCAGATATGCTTCATTCATTTACATACACAATCTCTCTCTCTATATATATATATATATATATATATATATATATATATATATATATATATATATATATATATATATGTGTGTGTGTGGTGTGTGTGTGTGTGTATATAAAGGTTGGGGCATCTGGAACGCCGTAGATTCAATACAAATACGACGGAAAAAAGCCAGCGTAGCTTTATCTTTATATTTTCCAAATTTTCGAGACTTCGAGTCTCATCTTCAGGGCTGTAAAATATACAAATTAAAAGAAGACTAGCGCAATTCAAGCAAAATTAATGTAATTTCTAAAGGAGCTAAAAATAACGACAAAAGTGGGATAAAAAAGAGAAACATTCAGATACTCATAATGTTTATTTCATACGAACGATGATACCACACAGTGGGAGAAAGCCTTTTAGAGTTACATTACATTGAACGGGTAAATTTCGACGTTGCGTGTTTGTTTGAGAGAGAGAGGGAGAGAGAGAGAGAGCAGTTTCACAACATAATGGCCTTGTCTCTCCACCGCCGTTGGTAAGCATATTTAAGTCGCAATTTCGTTGAACTCAAATGAACCATGATTCTACATTCACGGCATAGCCTTTGACACTCGAAGGTGATCGGCAGTTTATTACTTTAAATGACGGCAAACAATCAGCTGAATAATTCTCCCACACACCTGAAATCTAACATAATCACGTGTGCCAGTTACGTTTACCAACGTTTCAATTATTTTCAACTATCAACAACTGTTATCGGTGTCCAACTGACCAAGTCTAGTTTGCCTGATGAGAGGTTACAAACGCGGCTCCGATTAGCGGTGTGTTTATGCTTTCCAGATGTCAGCGTTTGTTTCAGTAATATCCGAAGGCTGTGATTGTGTTCTGTGTCAAGTGATTGAAACGGAAGTTTTTTACTTTGGCGTCATCTACGACGTTCCTCACGGCCTGGAATAAGGTCGCCTCGTGTTCTGGAGGTTCATTCAACTGTTCAAAAGAGCACTAGATTTGATTTTGATTTGATTTATATAGATTTTTGGCATTATGCTAAGCACGGGGGCAACTAAGGCCATCCAGCGCTGAAACGGAAATTGACAGTAAAAGGTTTGAAAGGTGTTCCAGGAGGAAAACCTCAAAGCAGTTGCACTATGAAACAACTGTTAGGAGATGGTGGAACAGTAAGATGGAAGAAAGGGTATATGAAAAGAGGGTACAATAAAAGGAATGAAAGTAGTTGCAGCCAGGGGCCGAAGGAACGCCGCAAAGAACCTTAAGTAATGCCTACATTGCACCGATTGAGGTGCACTGACGGCCCTAACCCCCTACGGGGCAAATGAGCACTGAACATGACGTGGAAAAATGGAGTCTTCAAGAGATGGTCTCATCTGGATTCAGAAGTTAAAAGATCTTATTTGTTTCACCACGGAAAGGAGACGCCTACAGCGTCATCACTTTTGTTACGTCGTCTTCTGGCGGTTAATTCACCTGTTAAAAAGTCATCGTCATCACAAACAAGAGAGAGAGAGAGAGAGAGAGAGAGAGAGAGAGAGAGAGAGAGAGAGAGAGAGAGAGAATAGAAAAGAAGGATGGACAGTGATTCTTCTACTCCTCCACTACCTAAGCCTGAAAGCCCATCTTGGAATTTCTTGAACGAAAATTTGACTAAACCAGAACTACAAAAGCATTTCCATAAGTTGGGGTTAAATAAAATGTGGGTCTTTAATGACAAATTAATCGACCTTGTCATGAGAAATTATTAACAAACTCATCCTCCGAGAGAAGAGGAAATGCATCCTCCCCGAATATCACAGCTAACGCTGACTGAAAAAGAGGATACTCGAAAACTGAAAAGAGGAATTATCTATTCTTAAAGAAGACCTGAGCCAGAAAACTTTACAAATCAAAGAGTTGAATGAACTTTTGAAGTCTGCTAACGGCACTATGAACAGATTGAATGATCGCCAAATCAACATCGAAGAGTATATACAAACGGACAGGGGAGTAACTTTTTTTTTTTTTTTTATCTTTTATTAGACAAATATTACATTTCATTTACGTAAGTAGGATGTTACAAAATATTGCAAAAATATATACCTGAAATATTTACAAATTACCATGGATTTTTTTTAACTAGGATTTTAATAATTTTTGTAACGCTAATAATTGTGCTATTACTTACAAAATACTCAAAAACAGTAACTTTAAATAATCCTTCATCAGGAACTACAACAAAGGAGGAAGATGGTACACTACTACTGGGTGATGCAAACTTATGCGACATACACTCAACCGATCTTGGCGAAAAACTTCCATAAGAACAATAAGCGGTGCCAATATAGACCTTATACGTAGCTGGCTATCTGAAGAGTTAAACTGGACACCTGCAAGATGCATTTTAGTATGCGGTATCTATAATGTTTTGGATGATACAGCATCATCGAACATCCTGGATAACTTAAGTAGTTTTGTTATGGAGCTTAAGAACGTTAATGAAAATGTGGAAATCAACGTACGTCAGCTGTTACCGAACATTCTAGTAGACGAATATCAGGACATGATTAACTACCATAATAACTAACTAAGTGAATGGTGCTTAGGCAATGGTACATTAGACATGAACTGTGAGTCGTCTTTTAAGCTAGCCACTGGTGGAAAAGACGATATGTGTTTTCACAAGACCTATGAAAACCTTGGAATTTCCTTAAATACGTGTGGTGCAATTAGACTGCTCGAGTCTCTTAGCAAGACATGCCGGCATTTTAACCTCAGTGATAACTGGAAGGACATTAAGTATTTCTTTGTTGAACCAGACCACTGAGCTGATTAATAGCTCTCCTAGGGCTGGCCCGAAGGATATTTTAACGTGGCTAGGAACCAATTGGTTACCTAGCAACGGGACCTACACCTTATTGTGGAATCCGAATCACATTATATCGAGAAATAAATTTATAATCACCAGAAACAAATTCCTCTAATTCCACTTTGGCAGAGCAGGGAATCAAACTAGTGACTACCGAATCGGTAGGCGAGCACGTAAACCCTTTGTCCAACGAGGAACTCTCTTAGCAAGAAATGTCAGCATTTTAACCTCTGTGATAACTGGAAGACGTAAAAAGATCACAAAACTGCTAATCATCAGCAAGAACACCCTAGTATACACGCAGGGAATCAGTCAATGGACACCGTTGGAATTCAGGGCAGACCATAATTCGGAATCGCATTAACTACAGGGAGGATCAGCGAGGAGAGAATGGAACATTCAAGAAGTATCGTAAAGATGATGGCAAAAATTACGGGCAAAATCAACGTTATCAGTCCCGCCCCGGATGTTATAATTGTGGTGAATGTAACCACAAACAAAGATCATGTTATTACGACCACAGAATTAGATGCAGTAGCTGCCATGGTTTACGCTCCATAGGATAACGACCAGGAAGATGGCACTGCAGAAAGTACAGTGAAGATCGCTATCTCAGAGAAGGATGCGAGAAATCTGCCAATTATAGAACACATAAATACTCAGCAATTATTATCGCATTTTGATGAGGTAGAATGGTTAATAAAAGAAAGAAAAATAGACATTTTATATATAAGTAAAACATGGCTGGATACGGGTATCCGAGACAGTTTTGTAGAATTTCGAATTCTAATATTTATCATTGCGACCAGGGAAGAGGGGGAGGAACTTGTATCTACGTATGTTCCAGATAATCTAATAGTTAACAGAATTACCCTAAATGTTGATAAAGTAGTAGGAGTAGAGGATGTCTGGATAACTATACAACACAAAGAGCTCCCATCATTCATTTTATGGTGTGTTTACCGCCATCCCAAAGCTTTAGTGTCCTCTTTTGATTACATTAAGGCTGTTTTTAAAGTTGTTTCCTTACGTGGGAAGCCAATTTTTATATTAGGTCATGTTAATGATGATTTATTTTCCTCTACCAGTAAAATAAGTAAAATTATACGCCAATTAAACCTACATCAGGCAATTAATAAACCTACAAGAATGACAAATATAAGCTCACTGCTAGAAGTTATCATCACAAACAGATCAGAAATGATTTCCCAAGCTGAAGTAGTTCCTTGTCATACTGCTGATCATGAGTTGGTAACACTACATACTAGAGAGCTGGTGCAATACTATTGTAGATTCACATCAACCGTGCATTTGACGTCTAGGCCAGTCCCTTACGACGCTCCTGATTGGCTGTTGATAAGCCAATGACAGGGCTGGAAACTGTCTCTCGTGAGTTCACATAGGTGGGATGTATGTTCCATCTCTCCTGAGGGATACGTCTTTTAGGAGAGGTGGAACAAAAATCCTGCCTATGTGAACTCTCGGGAGAGACTGAGAGTTTCCAGCCCTGTGATTGGCTTATCAACAGGCAATCAGGAGCGTCATAAGGGACTGGCCTAGACGTCAAATGCACACTTGATGTGAACCTACTATAGTATAAATCTCGGGAATTTGCTACCTAGACCTTTCCCTGAAAAAAGCAGGACGCCATATCTTGAAAACTAACCATAGAATTTTCTTGAAAGTAATCGCACTGTTTCCCACACTCAAATCACCTCAAATGTTGATCAAATCGAATATAACCTAACCCAAGCTAACATAACCCAACCTAGGGGTATAAAAAAAAAATAAATAAAAAATAAAAAAACTGGGGCTGGAGCAATACTAGCGTACATAACCCTAATTTGGGAGATATGCTCAGAGACGAAAAGAAAATGTACAGCCAACGAGGACCGTGACTGCATTCATTATTATTTTCATTTTAATCCAAAGTATTTAACGAAACCAAGGTTAGCCACCACGGGAAAGTGAATGCATTAAACAGGGAGATTTAACATGAGTCTTGATTTTCTCTTATATTATCTAAAACAACCCTTTACCAATTTCCTAAAATAATATACATCTTATTTACAAACAGGTATAATTAGGAACACGCCCTCGTGTGTGTATATATATTATATATACATACATACAAACATATATATATATATATATATATATATATATATATATATATACATATATGTATATATATAATATATATATATATATATATTATATATATATATAATATATTATATATGGATTTTTATCACATCACCGTGATTCATATACATGCATTAAACTACAAATGTCCCTTAATATCCAATTCACTCTACTTCGGAATTAATATATTTACATAAATTCCCCTTCGGTTAACATATATGAAAATACATTAATTCAGAGGTAGAGCGACTTGGATATTAAAGGACATTTGTAGCTTCATGCATATTGTGTCTAATACTCGTGGTTATGAGGAGCACACACACACATTTATATATATATATATATATATATATATATATATATATATATATATATATATATATATACGTGTGTGTATTTGATTGTGTGTACACTGACGGACAAGTAACTTTCCGGGTATATGAAAAAAAAAAAAAAAAAAAAAAAAAAAAAAAAAACTAGTATATAACCTGAATGTTTTGGATGTGAAATCCCCATATTACGTCAGCGATGCCTATAACCACGATTAACGGAAACATCTGTGGCTTGTGTCTGACCCAAAAGCGTTCATACAGATAACGACTCATTCCATCTTTGGAAACACCTGTGGGGAAAAAATCCTCCGTTCGGCATTATGATTTCATGATTCAGTATCCGATAGTCTGCTTCTGGGTGGAGTCAGTGCTGTGGAAACGAGAATTTTCTGAAGTTACCTTTTGAGTGTTTGAGATGAGATTCGACAGCTGGAGGTGGAGGGAAGATGATATTTGGAACGGGTAAGAAGCATTCCATTTATACAAATGTTTCCATAATGATAATTTGTTCGTAGACTAGAATACAGGAGCTAAGACAAATGCCAAGGGCTGGGACCCATGAGCCCATTCAGCGCTGAAATGGAAAGTAACAGTAAAAAGGCTTGAAAGGTGTAACAGGAGGAGAAAATTGCCGTTAAACTATGAATCAAAGAGGGTGGAAAGGAAAATGGAAGAAGGAAAATATGTACGGAGGTACAGTAAAGGGGGTGTAGCTAGAGGCCAAAAAGTGATGCCTAAAGTGGGCCGCGTGAGAAGCACTGAGGCACTACCCCCCACCCCCCCCCACCCCCCAACGGCTTATTTGTATGTAAAAGAAGGAACATGAATCAGAAATATTATGACGACAAGAGCTTCCTCTTGCATGGGCTACAGATTACTCACAGAATCAAAGGTCAATAAACTTATAGGCAGTAAAATAAGTGACGCTTCATTATTTCTATCTATATACCTAGCTTTTATTCTTATCTTTGATTAGAAAAATACACCAATGCAGATTTACAGTTATGTCACAATATTTACATAATTTTACGATGATAGCTGTAGTTAAGTACTTATGAAAAAAGCAAGTTTTACATTTACATTCTCATCAACATATATTTTACTGAACACTAGCCTTCACATACCTAGCTGATAAATATTAAAGCACAGAGAACAAGGGAAACATTGTTTGGATCATTTTTCCTGGCAGAGAGTATAATGGCATGAATTTAAAAAGAAAGAAAAAAACAAGTGCAGATATCCAGCTGTTTTGGTGCAACTGTTCATACTGATGAAGGTCTGGTGATAAGGAAAGCTCGTGGGACATTCGGCTGCGAAGGAGATATTATTTACTGGATCGACAACGGTAATGCATTAATTAAATAGTTCCTCCATTAAAGTTAAATTATATACCGTAGTTGCAATTCCTCGCAAAGAATATGCAAGGAAAGGTATATAAGGTAAATACTTTATTATAATAATTATTGCTTGAATACACCGTTCTTGACATGTCCTCCAGTGGTACGTTGCTTGTTAGTCTACGCAATACTGAAAAATCAACAATAAGGAGACTTTTTTTGGGGGGGGCCTTTTATTAGAGAAAATATACAATATTTTACAATTTTAATAGTATTACATGTAGAATTTTACCAAAATTGATCAGAACTTAAAAAAATTTTTAGCGTGTAAATTTTACAAATAATCTATGCATTTCAAAGTTAATTTTATCAGTATATATCTATTCTTTATTATCCTTGATTTTATAAACTGTTTTATACTATCGTTTTCATCTTTTATTCCTGCTTTGTGTGGTAGCTAGATCCCAACAACAAAGTCACAAATCAAAATTACAGCAGCGTTCCTGTCCTTTTTCGAATGTGCTTCAAAATCAAATTTTAAACGCGGCTGAATCGGCCATTATTTTCGACAGAAGTTTTTAAAAGGTCTACTTCTCAACTATTATTAATAATAATATTGTTATTATTATTATTATTATTTATTTATTTTTTTTTTTTTGCTCTATCACAGTCCTCCAATTCGACTGGGTGGTATTTATAGTGTGGGGTTCCGGGTTGCATCCTGCCTCCTTAGGAGTCCATCACTTTTCTTACTATGTGTGCCGTTTCTATGATCACACTCTTCTGCATGAGTCCTGGAGCTACTTCAGCCTCTAGTTTTTCTAGATTCCTTTTCAGGGATCTTGGGATCGTGCCTAGTGCTCCTATGATTATGGGTACGATTTCCACTGGCATATCCCATATCCTTCTTATTTCTATTTTCAGATCTTGATACTTATCCATTTTTTCCCTCTCTTTCTCTTCAACTCTGGTGTCCCATGGTATTGCGACATCAATGAGTGATACTTTCTTCTCGACTTTGTCAATCAATGTCACGTCTGGTCTGTTTGCACGTATCACCCTATCCGTTCTGATACCATAGTCCCAGAGGATCTTTGCCTGATCGTTTTCTATCACTCCCTCAGGTTGGTGCTCGTACCACTTATTACTGCAAGGTAGCTGATGTTTCTTGCACAGGCTTCAGTGGAGGGCTTTTGCCACTGAATCATGCCTCTTTTTGTACTGGTTCTGTGCAAGTGCCGGGCATTCACTTGCTATGTGGTTTATGGTTTCATTTTTCGTATTGCACTTCCTACATATGGGAGAGATGTTATTTCCGTCTATCGTACTTTGAACATATCTGGTTCTTAGGGCCTGATCTTGTGCCGCTGTTATCATTCCTTCAGTTTCCTTCTTGAGCTCTCCCCTCTGTAGCCATTGCCAATTGTCATCGCTGGCTAATTCTTTAGTCTGTCTCATGTATTGTCCGTGCATTGGTTTGTTGTGCCAGTCCTCTGTTCTTTCTGTCTTTCTCCTGTCTCTGTATATTTCTGGGTCTTCGTCTACTTTTATTAGTCCTTCTTCCCATGCACTCTTTAGCCACTCGTCTTCACTGGTTTTCAGATATTGCCCCAGTGCTCTGTTTTCAATGTTGACGCAGTCCTCTATACTTAGTAGTCCTCTCCCTCCTTCCTTTCGTGTTATGTATAGTCTGTCCGTATTTGCTCTTGGGTGTAGTGCTTTGTGTATTGTCATTTGTTTCCTGGTTTTCTGATCAATGCTGCGGAGTTCTGCCTTCGTCCATTCCACTATTCCTGCGCTGTATCTATCTGATTACTGGCACTGCCCATGTGTTTATGGCTTTTATCATATTTCCGGCGTTGAGTTTTGACTTGAGTATCGCCTTGAGTCTCTGCATATATTCTTTCCTGATCGTGTCCTTCATCTCTTGGTGTTTTATATCTCCTCCTTCCATTATTCCCAGGTATTTGTATCCTGTCTCATCTATGTGTTTGATGTTGCTCCCATCTGGTAGCTTTATCCCTTCAGTTCTCGTTACTTTGCCTTTTTGTATGTTGACTAAGGCGCATTTTTCTATTCCAAACTCCATCCTGATGTCCCCAGATACAATCCTTACAGTCTGGATTAGGGTATCTATTTCCTTGATGCTCTTACCATAGAGCTTGATGTCGTCCATGAACATCAGATGGTTGATTTTGTTGCCTCTTTTCTTGAGTTGGTACCCGGCATCCATCTTCTGTAGTACTTTTGTCATGGGAATCATGGATACTACGAAGAGTAGTGGGAACAGTGAGTCGCCCTGGAAGATCCCTCATTATTATTATTATTATTATTATTATTATTATTATTATTATTATTATTATTATTATTATTATTATAAAGGAGTAAACATTCAAACTTTCACCAAATTCTTATAATAATAAATAAATAAAGAAAGAGAGCGGGATAAAGAAAATAGCAAATGAATGACAACAGATATAAATAGGCACACCTCACAAACTTTCGTTTTTTTCATTTTCCCTAATCTTGTACCCTTCAAATATAATCTTAGGATTCTTATTTGTTTCTGCACTCTTTAGTGATAATACATCTTTCTGTTTTATCCATAATTGTTCCTGTCATTTTCATTCATTCTAAAACCTCCACTTTAAAAAATATTTCCACAAATGGTTTTACTGTGATAATCTGATAATTTATCACCACAAATGGTTTTACTGTGATAACCTGATAATTTATCAGCTGAGTAAAAGTTCATTGTCTCACGCTTGTGTCTAACATTTACAGTCATGTTTAGTTTACTGTGGCGTCTATATTTTCATGACGACTACATATCAGACATATTGTCCTGATGGTAATGAAAGAATCTATTGCGAACACAAATGAAATTAGTTTCGTGTGTCACAAGGCGCACTATGTTACATCACAATGTATATGCATAAGGATGTGGCAAGACTAACGAGTGTGTGAGTAATTTGAAGTGGAATGTTCTGTTTATAACCTTTTAGTTTTCTGTAAAAAAGAATATCAGATCTTAAAAACTACTGAGGCAAGAGGACCTCAAATTGGCCCGTTGATCATTCACCTTCCAATCATCAAACACACCAAATTGCATACCTTCTACACACAATAGTCTTTATTCTATTTAAGGATAAAGTAAGCCATGATCGTGACTCTGGCAGCGCTATAGGTACCAACAACACAGGCCACCACCGGCCCGTGGCTGTACGCTTTACGGGCCGCGGCTGAGAGTTTCATGGGTCATGGCTGACACTCTATACAGAATTATACGCTGTACAGAAAACTCGATTGCGCCGAAGAAACTTCCGAGCATTTTTTGCTTGTTTTTCAGCTTACTGACAAAACAATATTTCGAAGGAAAGTAACCAGAGTCAACGAAATACCCGTGTAATCTAATTCGTATAAAACATAACTATCCTGTTAAAAATAATGCTAACTACATAAAATACATAAGTACAAACTTGTACAAAAAACCAGGTCAGCTTTTTGTTGAAACAGTTTCAACACAACCAGGCAACAGAATTTACACATCATCATCAGTATTACTTTTTTTAATTATTATTTTATAATCTACATACAATATTTACAAAGAATGAAATAAGCGTTAC
>NC_061098.1:20558076-20575576 GCF_015104395.2 Macrobrachium nipponense | reverse complement strand
ATATATATATATATATACACACACACACACACACACACACACACACACATATATATATATATATATATATATATATATATATATATATAGAGAGAGAGAAGAGAGAGAGGAGATGAGTACACCGAGAGAGAGAGAGACGAGAGAAGAGAGACGAGAGAGAGAGAGAGAGAGAATGTTACAAACGGAGGCAGTATTTTGAAGATGTGCTGAAGATGTACAATTTTTTTTCGTTTATTTAAAAAATACACTTTAAAGGTCTTTTTACAATAAATACATATACAATATATGTAATTTATGTACAGAATCAATAAAATTATTTATATTTTTTATAGTTCAACATAACTTGAATTTACTATGTCTATACATACATGTAACCATACCTATACACTGTATATACATACTCTAATCACATACCCATACATATCTGATGTATACATTTGAAGAGAAGTAGATCCGGGATTCAAAATAAAGGGAACTGGAGTGTGTAAATACTTATGGATTATTTCGGCCGGGGGGGGGGGGGGGGGGGGGGATTCAGGGATTCAGACACCAAGAGTTGATGGCCATTAAAACTGTGGTACAGCAAAGCACTTGTATGCAGTCAAGAAAACACCACAGAGTCCCTGACCAGGGTGTGTGACGTATGTCTGGATGAGATTATGTTCCGAATGAATGGAAGTGAGGAATACTGGCCCCACTGTATAAACGTCAAGATAACTGGAAATGACTGGTCCCGTTGTTTAAAGGTCAAGATAACTAAAATGACTGCGAATGAAGAGGGTCTTAATAGTATCCAGTACACCTGGGAAGCTGTTTAGTTGGATTTAGGCCAGCACTCTAAAGGCATGCGTTTCTATCGCTGTTGTCGCCAGATTCCGTGATTCTCATGACAATGACTATAGCAACGCACAGAGTCAGCCGAGTGGCGCCAACAGAGAGCACATCTGATTTTTATCTATATAGGAGCTATAAAGGCTAATATCAAATGATTGCACATTATTGGTCTGTTAGTCACAGTTTAAGTTTCCTGGCTGCTGATTGGCCAGCAATTCATACAAATGCCGCTGTAGTTCATTAATGAAGTATCATTTCAAGATCATACCTCTTAATCAACTCCTGCTAAAGATTCTACTTGTGATATAGTAGAGGGCAGAAGCAGTATTAAGGGATGATCAGTGTGTGTATAAGGCAGGTGTTCACTGAGACACAGCTGCGTGAGAAGTTTAGATGTAAACCTAGAAACTGATTGCCATGCTATATGGAAGGTGGTGAGGATGTATTATCCAGAACGTAATAACAACGTTTCACATGAAGATGGAAAACTGAGTAGTCGATTTTGAAGCATATTAAAAAAAGTTAAAAATACAACAATGATTTTACATGATTTTAATAAGTGAATATACAACTGGAATTTGGTATATTCATAAAGCAATGCCCTTAGCAGATGAGTCAAGTATGATTTCGGTTATAATAAAAAAAGTAGAATTTTGAAAACAAGATTTATGTTGTTAAAAGTACTTGGGGATAAATGCAAAATATTTTTTTCTTCGCAATATGTCAATTTCTTTTTTTGATCATTACTAATTTCATTTATGTAAATAGATTGTAATGTATATACAATATTCTAAATTGTACGAAACTGTAAATGTATATTTTCTAAACAAAAGTAAACAAAAATCTACATGGGATGGGTGATGTGTTTGAATTTGGCGTATGGAAAAGATGTTCTTCTAAATGATTATAGAATATACTGATGGATATAATTCTTTAGATTGTAAAGATAGCAATTCAGTAGTTGACAGGGTTAATTCAGCGATGCTACATAACAATGATAGTACTGTGAACGAGCGTGAAAGGGTGAATAAAGATGAGGCGCGAGTAACATTTGATATCAATGTTCAGTGGTACAAGGGGAAATTTGATATGCAAGAATTACTGATAAGTACTGTATATCAGATAATTTTTTTCTTTCATTTAAAAAAATACACTTTAAAGGTCTTTTTACAATAAATACATATACAATATATGTAATTTATGTACAGAATCAATAAAATTTATATTTTTTATAGCTCAACATACCTGAATTTACTACGTATATATATACATATACCCATGCCTATACATTGTAAATACATACTCATTTCACATAGGGTTAGGTAACATGTGTGAATCTCGTGTCGGCTATGAAATAGCTGCATAGGAAGATTCAGAGTTGAATAGAATAGCTGAAGGTAGTCTTCATGGACCTTAAGAAGGATCCCTGGATGACCGATATTTTTCTGATAAAAGAAAAAAAATCTGCCATCGCAGAATGAACATTGCAGAAACTGTTTGTTTCTCGGACATGTTGTGTGTTAGCTTGTAAGGTTTTTATGCATACATAAATATGTACATACAGACGTATATATACACTATATATATATATATATATTATATATATATATATATATATATATATATATATATATCGAATATTAATTTTTCAGAGAACGAAACAGAAGCTGGACCTCGAAAAACATCTACTTCAGACGTATCATTCTTCATGACATTCCCCACATATTTGGATATTGGCCTAAAAGGAGGGACCACTCCCGTTCAACTGAGGACTTCAGTAGATTACAGGGGCCAGCCAAAGCTAAGTTTTGAAATTCGCTCAGAAAAATCTTTGAAGGCAAAGTAAGTTTTATGGATACTTTTTAGTTTTTTGTAAAAGTAAACTATTAAGATGGCTTTGTTGTCTGTCCACCCGCACTTTTATCTGTCATTCCTCACATCTTAAAAACTGTTAAAAACTGTTCAGGCTAATTTTACTTGAGGTTAAATTAGCCATGATCGTGCGTCCGGCAACTCTACAGAACAGGCCACCACCGGGCCGTGGCCGAACGTTTCATGTGCCGCTGCTCATACAGCATTATACACTGTACAGGAAACTCGTTTGCCCAAGAGATTTCGGAGCATTTTCTACTTGTTTTTTTTATTGGTTTTGGAATTGGATGAGGCAAGAAGGTGATGTAATATGCTATGGGTAGTATGCATGCGCTTGAAAAAAAAAATGCAAGAAATCCAGGGTAGCGTCCGAATTGTACCTTACTGGTCAGAGATAGGTCTAACTAAAGCGATAACAGTTCTCAATAATGATGATGATTCGTTAAGGAAAAAAACAATTCTTATGCCATACAAATGTGTAATCACTGACGACTTAATTAGACTGCCACAAACATTACGATATACAGGACGAATCACGAACAGAAAATCTTCGTCAGGGACTTTTATTCATGTCTAAGTGCATATTAAAAAAAAAATGTTACCTTTCTAATCAAAACCGCATCATCTTCCAAGACAGATAGTTCTCGCAACGCGTGGATATATAGCATTATAATCGTATAAACAACCTATTGAGTGACCATTTAGCTGTTTATTTCAGAAACGATCCCAAATACTGTGTCAAGTCACTCTGGGTATCAGAACAGCACAGGAATTACAACGACTGTGTACGTTGCGCCTCTATCCACTCCCGATGAAAATGTAACCTTTCAGTCGCCTGTACATTCTACTAGTACATCTACTACAAAGCCTTCATCTATTGATCACGCCGACTTCTATCCAGATCTTCGCTGTAATATCACAAGAGCAACTTGCAGTAAGTCGAATTTGTGTCAGTATACACACTGACAAAGATATACACACATTACATTATATATATTTATATATGCGATACACACACTATATATAAACATTATACATATTTATATATACAATACATACACACTATACACACACACACACACACACACACATATATATATATATATATATATATATATATATATATATATATATACATATATATATATAACATTCAGATTACCATGCATCAGTCTGACAAAGAACATAGCTCTGAAGGAACTCTGAAGAACATAATGGTCTTCAGCCCAGTGTAGTAGTATGTTTTTATAGGAATATGTGAATGTTTAAGATAAGTGAATGGTGAAACTATTTTACAGACAATATTATTAATGAAATACATTGTTTTTATCTTCCCTGTCATAGATACTACAGTAGATTCACATCAACCGTACATTTGAGCGTCAAATGCTCGGTTCATGTGAATCTACTATAGTCAAACGTAGACACTGACTGTTCTGAAAATTAAGGCTGCAGTATTGGAATGTCTATCTCTTTTTAATCTTAGTAAACTCCCACAGACTGCATCTACTATCAGATTCTTAAGAACATGACTCGCTCTTCTTCTACCACATATATAATTAGGTTGTAAATGATTCTACTTAACTGCAGATTTGATAAAGGAAGACAATGATTAGAAATAACATTTTAAGTATAATTTACCGATAGCCACATGTATCAATAGAATTTAAACAATAATATCTTTACTGATAGCGGTTCACTAGGCTAGAACGAAAAGAAAAATAACAAGCTAACCAATTTTATTAAAGAACAATTATGGTTAGCACTGTCACAACAATAAAAGAAATCTTATGCAAAGAACACCGCTATTTACATATAACCAGTAAGATTAATCACGGAGAGCAGTATATATATATATATATATATATATATATATATATGTATATATATATATATATATATATATATATATATATATATATCTATATATCATACATAAATTCTTCTGTTAAAACAGGATACGCCTCAAGTATAAAAGGCCCATTAAAATACTCTGGTTTAATGCTAAGGACTATATTTCGGTGGACTCACTTCCAACCTTAAGCAGTGAATGCTTGCTAAGGGTGGAGGTGAGTCCACCGAAATATAGTCATTACCATTAAACCATAGTGTTTTAATGGGCCTTACATATATACATTTATGTATACAGCCAAATACGCTCCCAGAGTAAACGTGTCAAGATTTTCTCAAGGATCCTAAATTGTACGAAGAACAATCAGTAACCAATAAAATACACAGTATATGAATAGGCCAAATATTCAATAACACGGTCCATATTACCACTCCAGTATTTTCATTTACATTAAGAAAAATCCCAACAGTCAAAGCTCCCGACAGATTCAAAATAGGGTTCGAAACGGCACTACTTAAAAAGACCTAAGTTACAATGACTTTTGCTCCACAGACGACTGTGGTGTTTTCAGCATCGACACCGCTGATTCCAGAATAGTCCAAGGTGTTGACGCAAAGCCGAATGAATTTCCATACCAAGTGCACATATTCCTAGTCCTCAACGCGACTTACCGGTGGTGTGGTGGCTCGATCATAAACGGACGCTGGGTTCTTACTGCTGCTCACTGCTTTTACCTGGATTTTGGGTATGTGAGGTTTCACTGAAGTATTGTCAATTCTATCTTTTCTCCGTGTAATTGTCGTTACTGCTGACCTACAAGAATAATTTTGTCTGGTAGGTGGCAGAGTTATACCTCACACATTACCTTGTCTTGCGTTTAATCGGAGACCATGTCCCTAGAATACTTAGAAAAGAATAAAATAGGCAAGACGCTGGGACCTATGAGGTCATTCAGCGTTAAAGGAAATTGAGAGTAGAAAGGCTTGAAAGGTGTAACAGGAGGCAAACCTCGCAGTTGCACTATGAAACAATTGTTAAGAGACCTAGTATACCTGACTCAATGAAAGGTGCATTCCCTCTGTCGTAAGTAAATTTATGGACTTGTCTGATTATGTCCTTTCCTGATTTCTGGTATTATTCTGTGGGACTGGACTAAAATTCCTCACACCATTCCCAATTCTATCTAAGGCTTGGCCTAAATGGGCTGTGGGCTGATCAGTTTTCTGATCCGCTGGCAATCTTTCCCAACAAATCGCACACAAATAGTCAAAGGTTCATATGCACGTATAGGGACATCTGTGTGTATGTAAACGCGATCACAACCAACCACACAACCTTCCATGCAATTACATGCTGTTGGTTTCGCTCCAGGAGGAAATGGAATGGTAGAATCGAAACGACGGGCGAAAATAAGATAAGTGAAGCTTCTTCCTTCTAGAAAAAGACAAAAAAAAATTGCTGAAACACCCTTCTGACAATTGGCAATTTTCTCAAAGTCCTTTGTGTCCCTTGTTCACTTTTCAAGATTTCATAAGACAGTTATTTGGGATCATTAAGATAATGTCTCAAGTTTACCAAGAGTTAGGGAAAGGGAGCTGAAGGAGAAACAGCTTCTTCTATGGAAGTATTTATAATGATTGATGATGGAATGGGAACCCCTAAAAATATATGGCATGCCAAATGATGAAATGGCTAATTAAATATACGAATCAAGATATTTAATCTTTACGCATACCTGAATATAAGGGTAAAACGAAAATTGAAAAATCCTCAAACTGCTTCGTAAAATAATGATTGGAACTGGAATTGGGAAATAAAATCAAGGCCAAAGGCCAAGCGCTGGGAACTATGAGGTCATTCAGTGTTGTAAATATTGCTGAAAAATTGTTAAGAGAGGGTGGAAAGTAAGAGGTACAATAAAAGGAATGAAAGGGGTTGCACCTAAGGGCCGAAGAGACGCTGCAAGGAGCATTTAGTAATGCCTACAGTGAACTGCGTGAGGTGAACTGATGGCACTATCCCCCTTCGGAGGGTAAACTAGCGATATAATGAAGGAAAATGGTAAGACTGACAAAACAAAACGAGAAACTATTACATCCACCAGCATCCTCGGAGTATATTCTTCCTAAACCTATGGTAAGAACATTAACGACAAAAAAATCTTAATTAAATATGAGGTAATTCAAATATTGTATTTAAAAACAAGAAGCTATAAAATATACGATGTAAAATCATTTCATTAGCCATGAGGCTTAGTGACACTTTACTCAATACCTTCCATCAATTATATCGCGTATCTTTCAACACACTTGTGCCATATATCATATCTTGCACAGGTGTTGATGCTAATTTATGGCGCACAAGGTGTAATCTTTAGAGGAAAGGCAGCCTAACAATACTTAACTCTCCTTTTCATTATGTCTCTGTGTCTCTAACTTTTCATGCGCTGTTAACTAACAAAACATTGCTCTTCTTGATTTTGTTAAATAACATATGTTAGACATATTCAAGATATTTCTTTAAGATAAATAAGGAAGTCTATGCATTCCAACGTTGAAATTGACAAAACTGGCTATCGCTTTTCATTATATTAAGATGGAATTCAGTTCTGTAAAAGAAAGTTTTTATAAGAATATAAGCTTGAGATACTTATTTCAAAGAAATAGTAACATTTATTAGTTTTAAGGAGGGCAGTTGGTATGGAAAACCCAGCTTTGTTAATAGTGCAATGAGCCCATCCACAAAAGAGGTACAGTTCGTCCTTTTTTCAAGTGTATACTTTCATTTGCACTGCCACCCTAAAGTGTATATGTATGTCCCCTTGAAGATATCTAAAAATTTAAAGGCATACCCGGTTTTCATCGAATTCCCTTTACCTTGGGAACAGCTCACACTCAAAAGGAACTATATATGATATACGCATCTGCTAGTATTAGAACATATTCATTTCGATCTGATACACAGGTAACCAACTGACTTACCCACTAATCTATCTATCTATCTATCTTAATATATATATATATATATATATATATATATATATATATATACCTATATATCTATAATGTATGTGATATATATATATATATATACATATAGTATATAAAATATATATATATACGTATATATATATATATATATATATATATATATATATATATATATATATATAATATTCCAGTCAGCAAGATATATAGACTTCAGGAGGGTCCATGATACACATGTTGTTTAAAAAGGCCATGTTTATTAACAGCAAAGAAACGTTTCGCACTACTCAGTGCATCATCAGTCTGTCAAAGGTAAAAGACAATAAAATACATTATTAACATAAAAAGGAATTCAAAAGGTAATTAAAATTTACAAGTTAAAACAATAAAAAGTAAAAGAGTATAAAAAGTACATAAAAAACAGAAAACAAAAAGAGACTACCAAAAACACCAACCATCTATAAGCAGGAGAGAAGAGGGAATGACATACAATGACGTCCAAGGCCAGACGACAACTATGCCAGATACAAAGTTCCTGAGGAAGTATTACTATTGAGAGAGGGAACCAGTCTTTTAATATATAACGATTCTAAAGTTGTTAAGTGATCTGGGTCCCTTACATAACCAATTATTGAAAAGTGTTGTTTCAGGACTTCGGTTTTACATAAGCGGCATGATTTCTAATATTAGAAAATCTGGCTGCTTAATTCTTTGGCCAGTGCGAAAGCTAAAACCCAAATGGCTGCAATATCTGACCTGCAGTAACCTCCGTGTCGATCCAACGTAAGAGCCCGGACATCCAGGGCATGTGAATTTATAAACCACATTGGATCGCATGAAGGACTGCAGGCGATCTTTGAAATTAAAAAATGATCCTATTGTACATGGGTTGTTAGAGATCAGTTTTACGTTAAGACAGGGGATTTCCTGTTCAATTATTCTTGTGAGATTTAAAGAGAATTTGGAGTCAGACATATATGGGATTGAGGCATAGAATAATTTTTTTTGTTTTTTGGGACATCAAAGTTGACTGTTGGAGGTTGTAAGAACTTTGTTAATAACTTATTGGTGATTTTATGAACTATATCTTGTGGATAGGAGTTTATCTTGAAAAAGTTGAATAAAAAGACTATTTCTTTGTGAAATATTTGCCAAGTTGAAGAATATTTTAGAGCTCTATGGACCAAGGTGTAGATGGTATTAAGTTTGAAAGAATATTGACAGGAGCTATAGTAGTTATTGGCTAAGCCCGTATATGTCCGCTTCTATAAACAGAAGTAGTGAACTCAGAATTATGTCTCGTTACATTAATATCTAAAAATGGAAGACTACCTTCGCTCTCTACCTCCATGGTAAATTGAATGTTTGGATGAAGTTGATTAATATAATCCAAAAATAAAGAACATTGCCAAGAGTGCTGGAACAAGACAAAAGTGTCATCAACATATCTGCGATAAAAGGACGGTTTAAAATTATGATTACACTCGTTTAAAAATTTCATTTCAAGGTCAGACATAAAAAAGTTAGCAAAAATGGGGCCCAGAGGCGACCCCATGGCAACTCCATCGACCTGCGAATAGAGTTGCTTATTAAAAATGAACATTGAATCTTGCACTGGAAAAGGCAACACTAAGATTGGAAAAAGCCAAATGCGATCTGGATTTTCTTCAATATTGCCAATTGAATGATGTCGTCCCCAAATTTGTCCGATTCAAATTATACAAATCTTCTCTTTACAACACTGAGTTTTATAAGGAATCGCTCAGAACTCTACTGATGAAGGAAATTAACGTTAAGACTGTTGCCATCAAGAAATTGACTGTTACAGCTGAACAATTAAAACACCTATTGTATTAACGACTTATCTCTTTTAGATCGCCTCTTGTACCAAAGAATGTTTTACAAATTTATTAATGATTTTATTTCGGATGTCTTTTTAAGACATCAAAGAAAACTTTTAAGTCTTGGTGTTGTTATTCCTGATTTCCAACTCAGAAACCACTGCATTTTTAACTTATCTGATTACATTTTATCGAAGAGAGAGGAATTTGGTTTTATATCTTTTGGTTTGGATTTTTGTCTGCCATCTTTTAGACCCAACTATGCCAGATTCTTTTTACCATTTGAGGTCATGTTCCAAAGACTTATAAAAAAACTTGATGTTCTAAAAATATTGGTAATCTCCAACAGAAAATCTCAAATTTAGTCCACAAAACTTATGGCAATTTAAAAACTAACTGGACTCCCTTTTTCAGAAAAACTGATCTGAGTATACTCTTAAACTTGAAAAAACGCGAGGACATTGTAATTTGTAAGCCCGATAAAGGCAAAGGTGTTGTTATTTTGAATAAGAACGATTATGTGGAAAAAATGGAAAATATCTTGTCTGATACCACCAAATTTAAAGCTCATGGTGAACCCACTTTTCTCGACATATACAAAAGGGAAGATAAAATCAATAGATTATTAAGAAAAATTAAAAGTGAAAATATTATTAATGAGACCACATATCAACAACTATTTGTGACTGGCTCTTCTTTCAGTATTTTGTATGGCCAACCCAAAATTCACAAGCCTAATATACCTCTTAGACCCATTATGGCTGCCTATAATAGTCCTTCGTTCTCTATCTCCAAATTTTTAGCCGGTTTACTTTCTGAATATAGTAACAATGAATTTTCTTTAAAAAATGGTTACGAGTTCCAACAGCAAATTACCAACCAAGATGGAGACTATTACATGGTAAGTTTTGATGTAGAGTCTCTTTTCACTAATGTCCCACTTAATGAAACGATCAATATTATTCTAGATAAGGTTTTTATTGAGCGAAGATACAGTTTTTCATGGTTTTAACAGATCAATCTTTAAACAACTACTTGAACTTGCAGTGCAAGATTCAATGTTCATTTTTAATAACAGCAACTCTATTCGCAGGTCGATGGAGTTGCCATGGGGTCGCCTCTGGGCCCATTTTTGATTTTTTGCTAACTTTTTTATGTCTGACCTTGAAATGAAATTTTTAAAAGAGTGTAATCATAATTTTAAACCGTCCTTTTATCGCAGATATGTTGATGACACTTTTGTCTTGTTCCAGCACTCTTGGCAATGTTCTTTATTTTTGGATTATATTAATCAACTTCATCCAAACATTCAATTTACCATGGAGGTAGAGAGCGAAGGTAGTCTTCCATTTTTAGATATTAATGTAACGAGACATAATTCTGAGTTCACTACTTCTGTTTATAGAAAGCGGACATATACGGGCTTAGCCAATAACTACTATAGCTCCTGTCAATATTCTTTCAAACTTAATACCATCTACACCTTGGTCCATAGAGCTCTAAAATATTCTTCAACTTGCAAATATTTCACAAAGAAATAGTCTTTTTATTCAACTTTTTCAAGATAAACTCCTATCCACAAGATATAGTTCATAAAATCACCAATAAGTTATTAACAAAGTTCTACAACCTCCAACAGTCAACTTTGATGTCCCAAAAAAAATTATTCTATGCCTCAATCCCGTATATGTCTGACTCCAAATTCTCTTTAAATCTACAAGAATAATTGAACAGGAAATCCCCTGTCTTAACGTAAAACTGATCTCTAACAACCCATGTACAATAGGATCATTTTTTAATTTCAAAGATCGCCTGCAGTCCTTCATGCGATCCAATGTGGTTATAAATTCACATGCCCTGGATGTCCGGGCTCTTACGTTGGATCGACACGGAGGTTACTGCAGGTCAGATATTGCAGCCATTTGGGTTTTAGCTTTCGCACTGGCCAAACGAATTAAGCAGCCAGAATTTTCTAATATTAGAAATCATGCCGCATTATGTAAAACCGAAGTCCTGAAACAAACACTTTTCAATAATTGGTTATGTAAGGGACCCAGATCACTTAACAACTTTAGAATCGTTATATATTAAAAGACTGGTTCCCTCTCTCAATAGTAATACTTCCTCAGGAACTTTGTATCTGGCATAGTTGTCGTCTGGCCTTGGACGTCATTGTATGTCATTCCCTCTTCTCTCCTGCTTATAGATGGTTGGTGTTTTTTTGGTAGTCTCTTTTTGTTTTCTGTTTTATGTACTTTTTATACTCTTTTACTTTTTATTGTTTTAACTTGTAAATTTTAATTACCTTTTGAATTCCTTTTTATGTTAATAATGTATTTTATTGTCTTTTACCTTTGACAGACTGATGATGCACTGAGTAGTGCGAAACGTTTCTTTGCTGTTAATAAACATGGCCTTTTTAAACAACATGTGTATCATGGACCCTCCTGAAGTCTTATATAAATATAATATTAATTAAATTTAAATAATAATTATTATATATATATATACGTTATATAGATAGATAATATAATTATTGTATATATCTATATACATATATATATATATATATATATATATATATATATATATATATATATATATATACGTATATATATATATATATATATACATATATACATATATTATATATATATATATGATATATATATATGAGTATGAATGTGGTGATGACTGATTTCATTTATATTCAACACATCATTAGGGATGCGACGTGTTGGAGAAATGTATGAACACATGTTTTCAGGATATAAAAACGTGTGTGTGTGTGTGTTAACATTTCTATACATCTGTAACTTATCATTCTCATTTACAGGTACCCCATTCTACTAAACTTCTACGAAGTTGGATATGGAAATGTGGACATCAATAAACTGAAACGAGTTCGTCCAAAAGATAGATTCATTCACGAGAAATACGTCCACCTTGTTGATAATTTTGTAAGTTTAGCTTAGACCTGTTTATCATGGCTCCTTAGCATTTGAAGGTTTCGAACATTTAATAAAATAAAACCGTTACGTTCTTATACCATCAATAGACACTTTTTCGCCAACTCATGGTTAGTTTGGAAATCTGCAATAATCCTGATAACAATTTCGGCGATATTCACGTGGAAACTTGTTCTTCGTAGTAAACGCAAAGGTTCAGCCATAAGAAACTTTTTCCTTGTTTCACTGATTAGGGAGATGTGGTTTCGGCGCTTCAGTGACATAACTGGCACTTTGAACTTTCTTGTGATGGCAGTTTTGAATTTCTACATTCGAAACTGATTGAGAAAACTGAATTCCAGTACAGAATGAGACTCAATGAAGAATTAAAATAACATTTGAAACAAATCATATTTGTGGAATTTCTTGACTATTGAGTAAAATATATATATATTATTTCTCTCTATTTCTATTTAGGGTGGTGGTGAGGGTGGTTAGGGGGAGGGGCGGGCTTTGAACAGATCGTGAGCGGCACAACAACAAAATTAGCTGACTTTTGGAATAAGGTTTTACAATTATGGTTCTATTATGTTGCCAAGCACGTGAATTTAGCTTAAAAACTGCCAATTAATATCATCGTTATAAAAAAAACAAAAAAACAAAAACTGCTGTGTCTGGAAGTGAAAGAAGAAACTTTGATTTGCTGATTACACAAAATATCAAAACAAATTTAGATTTCTTGATTATAGTTTGCATAGCAAATCATCGATTGACAGCACAGCATAAGACTGGTGTTGCTGACAGATAGCCTCTGGCCTCATTGATCAGGTTATGTTGCTTCCTGATCTTTATTAATGTAGACAGACATTTTCTTATTTACTACAATAAAAATGATAATAGCAAAATCCATAAAAAGAGTTGCATTATCTGCGTACAAAATTATCAGTCTTAATTAATCATATTTGTTACTTGTGAAGACTAAACACACTGAGGAGCCTCCCTGAGCACTAATGTTACAAGTTTTATAATGCTGAAATCACCAGTGAAAAATCTGTGTAGGAAATCAAGCACACAGCCCCTGGCAACTAATCTATAAAGTCTACAGAAAACAGCCTTATTAATAGATAATTCAAACATTACTCGTGTTGCAACACTTCATTATGTTGCTTGATTCACAACAGAGAAGAGCTCTTTCTAGTTAAATTCTCCAACTGCCTATAGACCATTCTAAGTAATCAATATTATCTGCTTTCCTCAGTGACAATGACGAACGTGACAAAAAGAAAAATGTCATGGAAATGTGGAGATTACGCTTCTGCAAGTGCATTGCTCTCACATACAAATTCACGCAAGAACTTTTACCACGAACAATGGATAATTTGGAGACGTTAGCTACAGTTTTTGACTACAAAAACACCCGATGCAGTCGACATATTTTTTTTAAGCATTATAAAGCCGTTCTGGAAGTCAGACAAAATCAAACAATAAACCAGGGACCTCCATTTCATTTCTTCAGGAACTTTATATTCAACCTGCGCGCTAAACCGATATACGGGGGTCATTTAAAACGTTCTCAGCAACACGTAGAAATGTCAGATCTTATACTATTTATTAACCGTGTCCCTCTTAAATTCAGTGGCCTTGGTCGGGCACTGCCATCTCCTCTTGCAAAGTTTCATCACGGACATCTAAATACTCCTCTGCAACCAGGATCGACTCCATGAATGGTGCCATGCAGACGGGACTTGTGGGTTTAAGAATCATGCCAAGACAGCTTGCGTCAGGTCGGGGAAAGTAACTGTCTGGATTTCCATCTTGCACAGAGCTCGCACAACCGCGAGTTATCAGTCAGAATATTGAGCATTGAGCCACCACTATTGTCCGCGCTCCGGGCTGCTCCTAGGAGCAAGAGCCCGTGCCAGTACAAGGCTGGCTTAAACTTAAACAACAATGTCCACGGTCTCTGGTATCTGTTAATAGTCAAACGTAGGTCATTCAAAACCAAACCATGAATGTCATCCCCTTGTCCATCGGAGATTAATATTCCTGGACATCCTAATCTGAGGTCGCCTTCAACACCGTCTCTCCCACGCTTGAATTCAGTAGTCCACATCTATCAGAGTTTTATGAAATGAAGTCCTCGCCAATTGTGCCGACTGTCCTCGGGGATTCCCTAAAAAGGGGGAAATAATTTTATAAACATTTTTCTTTTTTTGCAGTAGAAATTATTTTATTAATTTTTTTTCTAGCATACATAGACTAAAAATTGGGGAAATGATTTTATAATTTTTATCTTTTTGCAATAGATTGCAACATACACAGACTCAAAAATGGGGAAAGAAATGAATTTATATATATATATATATATTATATATATATATATATATATATATATATATATATATATATATATATATATCTATATATATATATATATATGATTGTAGCATACACTGACTCAAAAATGGGGAAATGGTTTTATATATATGTATATACTTTTTTTTTGCTATAGATTGTAGCATACACAGACACAAAATTGGGGAAATGATTTAAAGGCATTTCTATAACAAAATACGTGTTATTTTTCTTTTTTTTAGGCGTACGATATTGCACTTCTAGAGCTTGAGGATGACATACACACATCTGATCCCAACATACATTCCATCTGTTTGGCTCAGGAAGCTGACATTCCATTCGGAGGTAAAGCCGTTGTGACCGGATGGGGAACCTTAGAGTACGGTAAGTAGTGTGTGTAGAGTTATGCGTTTGTTTATCCATACATCTACAATACAAGTATGTGTTTTAAATATATAAATGCACACTTAATATTAATAAAAAATGTATGTAGTTTTAGCTGAGAGCGAAAGATATTGTTTAAATGAGTGCATTTGTTTGAACATTTCTCGACGGTTCTGAGTTCATTCAAATCATCATCATCATCATCATCATCATCCTTCCAGTACCATGTGCCAATAAAGGCCCTCTGTGAAATTCCGCCACTCGCTTTATCTTCCACAAATCTCTACTCTACCTCAGCCTCCCCTCTCCAGTTCTCATCCAGATAGGCCTAGGTTTCCAAGTCATCGGGTGCTCCAATGCAAGGAGAATAGGATCCGCCAACTGCAAGTTCCTGAAGTTTATAAATAAGTGCTTTGTGATTTACTAAATCGGAAGCAGCACTAAAATCTATTTTGAATTACTATGCACTCAAAACCCTTATCACGGTTCCCTTGCAAATGGTAAGTTAAGTCTAAACGAGCACCACAGGTACCTAACTGCTTCCTGTATGCATAATGACTATCAGCTAACATTCCTTTAGATTCCACATACTTATATAGAGGCTTAAATATAAGTTTCTAAGCCACTTAGTTTGTTTGTTTGTATGATGTTTTTACGTTGCATGGAACCAGTGGTTATTCAGTAACGGGACCAACGGCTTTACGTGACTTCCGAACCACGTCGAGAATGAACTTCTATCACCAAAAATTCACATCTCTAACCCCTCAATGGAATGCCCGAGAATCGATTAAGCCACGTTAGAGAGCCCAGAGAGAATAGATTTGCAAATCTTGTGGCGTTGTGTTGATGAAGACAGCGTCATTCACATATTCTTTGTTTGTCTAGCTTATATCGTTATTCCATTCTCGACTACGCCTACCTCCAGCCACACTTTCCACAACAATATCAGTGAAAAAAGGCAAACAGCAAAAAAAAAAAAAAAATGAAATAACATTCCTCAAGCACCCTACTATTACAGCAAATCTGCAAGATGATAAATAACCGACCATTCACTTGGCATTATTTCGTTCATGGATAAATTCAAATAGGTTTATATTTTTCACGGGAAGGCCATCTCGACACAATCAAGCCCTCCCACAAAACTGGCCTACTGACGCTGTCAAATGCCTTCTCATATCAACGAAAACAAGCATGTGCAGTTTTAAACTCCGTACTCTGCTGGACAATGTTTTAACAATGATCCTTGTAACTTATGCTTTTTCTAAAACCCGCTTGTTAATATCTAAGCGGTTTATCTGTTTTTGTCTCCGTCCCGCTAAAGATATGTAAGTGTAAAGCATATTTTCTTTACATATTTTCATTAGGTCACCTTTCTTTGGCCCCTTTGCCATGACTTCCAAGTCCCAATTATAAGCCTCTATTTCCACAGTCCATATTCTGCTCTAGTTAGTATGAAATGTGCTTTCAGTTTCAGCTAAATTCACTTTGCAGTGATTTCACCGGAAATGTTTTGACGCACGCTCTTTTGTTTCTTTTTTAACTGAGCAGTACATGAATAATGGAGATTGAAATAATCAAGCGAAAAAGTGATCCTGACGAAAGCTTTAAAATTTCCTTTTCTAATTAACAGGTGGGTCTTATCCAACAGTTCTCCAGAAAGTGGCCTTGGATGTTATAAACACGACCTACTGCGCTTCTTTAGAACAGCTGCCTCAAAATATCAACACGGTAGTCTGCGCACTCACAAATTACAAGGATAGTTGCCAGGTTTGTATTAGCATTCGCCATACTGAATGTAATTATTATTAATAAACTCAAATATTCATTCATTCTTTTTTCCCCTTATATGTGGGGAATACATTATGAGTGAATTCCAATATGAATTCAATCATGACCCCAGCCGTCTGCCATTTGTTAAAAATCATCTTTAGAGGAGTCATGTACTGCCTTTATATGCTCTGATTTACGCTTTCCAAATTTCTGATAAAACCGATATTTGGTTGTACATTGAAATAACAAATGACCAATTAACACACATACATACACACATTCAGATATATAATATATACTTATATATATACTTTAATTTCTACCAAAAGGAAAAATTAAACTATATACATATATACATACGTACATATATAATATATATATATATATATATATATATATATATATATATATATATATAGTATATATATATATATATATATATTTCTACCAAAAGGAAAAATGAAACAGTAGATATAAATCATGACAGGCGTTTCCATTTTTTTCTTATGGTACGTCTGATACATCAGGTGTTCTGGTGATTCCACACACACATTCATAATTTTTTCTTAAATTCTTGACCCAGGAATGACTTTTAATTCTTGTTTATGGCTCAGTAACATTCGTCAATTTCTCCTCCCAACAGGGCGACAGCGGAGG
>NC_061098.1:20527456-20557576 GCF_015104395.2 Macrobrachium nipponense | reverse complement strand
CCTCCGCTGTCGCCCTTGGGTTGGAGGAGAAATTGACGAATGTTACTGAGCCATAAACAATTAAAAGTCAAAGTTATTCTGGGGTTCAAGATAAATTTAAGAAAAAAATAATAATGTGGTGTGTGGAATCACCAGAACACCTGAGGTATCAGACAATACCACAAGAAAAAAAATGAAACGCCTGTCATGATTTAATTATCTACTGGTTCATTTTTCCATTTTGGTAAGAAATAAAATATGTGTATATATGTATTATATGGGGATACAATCCACAATGAAGTAAATTTCTCTTGTAGTTTAAAATATAAATATCTTGTAAAGGATATTTATATTTTAAACTACAAGAGAAATTTACTTCATTGTGGATTGTATCCCCATTTACTTAGAGGTACGACATAGTACCTGGCTTCTGCATATATATATATATATATATATATATATATATATATATATATATATATATATATATATATATATATAGTTTATTTTTGTTCCTTTTGGTAGAAATTAAGTATATATATAAGTATATATTATATCTGAATGTGTGTATGTATGTGTGTGTTAATTGGTCATTTGTTATTTCAATGTACAACCAAACTATCGGTTTCATCAGAAATTTGGGAAAGCGTAAATCAGAGCATATAAAGGCAGCATATGACTCATCTAAAGATGATTTTTAACAAATGGCAGGCGGCTGGGGTCATGATTGAATTCATTATTGGAATTCACTCATAATGTATTCCCCACATATAAGGGGAAAAAAGAATGAATGAATATTTGAGTTTATTAATAATAATTACATTCAGTAAGGCGAATGCTAATACAAACCTGGCAACTATCCTTGTAATTTGTGAGTGCGCAGACTACCGTGTTGATATTTTGAGGCAGCTGTTCTAAAGAAGCGCAGTAGGTCGTGTTTATAACATCCAAGGCCACTTTCTGGAGAACTGTTGGATAAGACCCACCTGTTAATTAGAAAAGGAAATTTTAAAGCTTTCGTCAGGACCACTTTTTCTCTTGATTATTTCAATCTCCATTATTCATGTACTGCTCAGTTAAAAAAGAAACAAAATATTTCCGGTCAAATCACTGCAGAGTGAATTTAGCTGAAACTGAAAGCACATTTCATACTAACTAGAGCAGAATATGGACTGTGGAAATAAAGGCCTATAATTGTGACTTGGAAGTCATGGCAAAGGTGCCAAAGAAAGGGGACCCAAATGTAGACGTTGTGCTTATTTCAGTTGTAATGAAAATATGCTTTACACTTAAATATCTTTAGTGGGGCGGAGACAAAAACAGATAAACCGCTTAGATATTAACAAGCGGGTTTTAGAAAAAGCATAAGTTACAATGATCATTGTTAAAACATTGTCCAGCAGTTTACGGAGATTAAAACTGCACTTGCTTGTTTTCGTTGATATGAAAAGACATTTGGCAGCGTCAGTAGGCCAGTTTTGCGGGAGGGCTTAGTTGTGTCGAGATGGTTTTCCGTGAAAAATATAAGCCTAATTGAATTTATCCATGAACGAAAAAATGCCCAGTTAATGGTGGGTTTATTATCTTGCAGGTTTGCAGTAATAGTAGGATGCTTGAGGAATGTTATTTAATTTTTTTGCTATTTGCCTTTTTTCACTGATATTGTTGTGGAAAGTGTGGTTGGAGGTAGGCGTAGTCGAGATTGAATAACGATATAAGCTTGACAAACAAAGAATATGCGGATGACGCTTTCTTCATCAATACAACGCCACAAGATTTGCAATCCATTCTCTGTGGACTCTAAAATGCTTAATCGACTCTCGGGCATTCCATTGAGGGGTTAGAGATGTGTATTTCTGGTGATAGAAGTTCATTCTCGACGTGGTTCGGAAGTCACGTAAAGCCGTTGGTCCCGTTACTGAATAACCACTGGTTCCATGCAACGTAAAAACATCATACAAACAAACTAACTAAGTGGCTTAGAAACTTATATTTAAGCCTCTATATAAGTATGTGGAATCTAAAGGAGTGTTATCTGATAGTCATTATGCAAACAGGAAGCAGTTAGGTACCTGTGATGCTCGTTTAGACTTAACTTACCATTTGCAAGGGAACCGTGATAAGGGTTTTGAGTGCATAGTAATTCAAATAGATTTTAGTGCTGCTTTCGATTTACTATGAGATTCAGGGCCTCTGTAACACGGTTTTTTCGCAATAACTTTTTGTCTATGCATTTCATAAATATAACGCTTATTCAGAATACATATTATATCTACACATAAATTTTGACTGTATTCTGCATTACGTAGGTTGAATAAATTTGGTACTTATAAGTAAAAGTGACCTTTTTTGAAGACGGGCCACTTACTCAGAGAAAAGGTTTCGAACGCACTCGTTACGTAGCTTATGACATCATTTCTTCTTCTTTCTCGGTGGATGATGGCTATAACGTAACGAAGGCTAAACCTCTGGCAACAATGACATACAAATTTAAATATACAAGCAAAGCAGTACACCTTTATGAACTCTGGAACCTCTCCACTGATAATTTGTCATAATGAACAAACAACAAAATATGTTAATAATACAAAAACACTTCGATTATTAGTCTAACTCCCAAAATAGTTTCCTAAGAAATTACAGTCTACTTTACAGTCACAATCAGATTGACAAGATGTAGGGAATAGTTGGTAATTTTAAAAACATAGTAGACAAGCTTGATTTGATAACTGCTATGTCCAATGTCAAGCAATTTTTATTTATTGGCTATCTACCTATTTACTGAAAAAAAAATATGCCGGTACGTATATGGCTTTAAACCTTCACCAATAATTATCGTCAGAATGATGACTTCATGAGGCTCCACCCACTTTCGCCTCGTTTATAATTCAGGATAACACTGAAGGCTATCATGGGAATTGTTGGATTAGAAAATTTAACTTCTGGCTATAAAAACTAATTTCTCGAGTAGTTGTAAGAAGTGCTAAATGATCCTCAAGGATCCCAGCAGTTGGCCTAAACGTTTAATTTCATGTATATTACTGCTATACTGTTGCGGCACTACTGCTACAGTAGTATTACTACGCTAGCACTGATACCCCACCCATAATATCGTTCCGCCATTCATAAGTCTTTGGGTTTCAGAGCCGATGGAGTTGGTGGATGGGCGGGGCAACTTTACGTCAAAAGGTGTTTACCTTGCTTACGTAATGAATGTTTTTCGACTCTTGGCTCGTAATCATTGGCCATGGCGTCGGCTAGATCATTTTTACTCTATAAAAATTAAAACTATCGGGTTTAGGTTATTGGTAATGCTGACAAAATTTGTGTGTGGTTGTAAAATATACATATGTCAACTTTCAGCTACATCCGATGCTTTGACAAGGAACAAAGTCCAAAAAACCGTGTTACAGAGACCCTGATGAATCCATAGTAGTAAATCACAAAGCGCTTATATGTAAACTTCAGGAACTTGCAGTTGGCGGATACTATTCTCCTTGGATTAGAGCACCCGATGTCTTGGAAACCTAGACCTATTTAGATTGAGAACTGGAGAGGGGAGGCTGAGGTAGAGTAGAGATTTGTGGAAGATAAAGCGAGTGGCGGAATTTCACAGAGGGCCTTTATTGGCACATGGTACTGGAAGGATGATGATGATGATGATTTGAATGAACTCAGAACCGTCGAGAAATTTTCAAACAAATGCACTCATTTAAACAATATCTTTCGCTCTCAGCTAAAACTGCATACATTTTTCATTAATATTAAGTGTGGATTTTATATATTTAAAACACATACTTGTATTGTAGATGTATGGATAAACAAACGCATAACTCTACACACACTACTTACCGTACTCTAAGGTTCCCCATCCGGTCACAACGGCTTTACCTCCGAATGGAATTTCAGCTTCCTGAGCCAAACAGATGGAATGTATGTTGGGATCTGATGTGTATATGTCATCCTCAAGCTCTAGAAGTGCAATATCGTACGCCTAAAAAAAAAAAAGAAAAAAACACACGTATTTTGTTATAGAAATGCCTTTAAATTATTTCCCAATTTTGTGTCTGTGTATGCTACAATCTATAGCAAAAAAAAAAAGGTATATACATACATATAAAACCATTTCCACATTTTTGAGTCAGTGTATGCTACAATCTATAGAAATATATATATATATATATATATATATATATATATATATATATATATATATATATATATATATATATATAAATTCATTTCCCCACCCCATTTTGAGTCTGTGTATGCTGCAATCTATTGCAAAAAGATAAAAATTATAAAATCATTTCCCCACTTTTTAGTCTATGTATGTTACAATTGCTTCAATCTATAGAAAGAAATTAATAAAATAATTTCCCCATTTTTGAGTCTGCGTATGATACAATCTACTGCAAAAAAAGAAAAAACAAAAAAAAAAAGGTTTATAAAATTATTTCCCCTTTTTAGGGAATCCCCGAGGACAGTCGGCACAATTGGCGAGGACTTCATTTCATAAAACTGATAGATGTGGACTACTGAATTCAAGCGTGGAGAGACGGTGTTGAAGGCGACCTCAGATTAGGAGTCCAGGAAGATGAATCTCCGATGGACCAAGGGGATGACATTCATTGTTTGGTTTTGAATGACCTACGTTTGACTATTAACAGATACCAGAGACCGTGGACATTGTTTGTTTAAGTTTAAGCCAGCCTTGTACTGGCAACGGGCTCTGCTCCTAGGAGCAGCCCGGAGCGGCGGACATAGTGGTGGCTCAATGCTCAATATTCTGACTGATAACTCGCGGTTGTGCGAGCTCTGTGCAAGATGGAAATCCAGACAGTTATCTTTCCCCGACCTGACGCAAGCTGTCTTGGCATGATTCTTAAACCCACAAGTCCCGTCTGCATGGCACCATTCATGGAGTCGATCCTGGTTGCAGAGGAGCATTTAGATGTCCGTGATGAAACTTCGCAAGAGAAGATGGCAGTGCCCGACCAAGGCCACTGAATTTAAGAGGACACGGTTAATAAATAGTATAAGATCTGACATTTCTACGTGTTGCTGAGAACGTTTTAAATGACCCCCGTATATCGGTTTAGCGCGCAGGTTGAATATAAAGTTCCTGAAGAAATGAAATGGAGGTCCCTGGTTTATTGTTTTGATTTTGTCTGACTTCCAGAACGGCTTTATAATGCTTAAAAAAAAATATGTCGACTGCATCGGGTGTTTTTTTGTAGTCAAAAGCTGTGAGCTAACGTCTCCAAATATCCATTGTTCGTGGTAAAAGTTCTTGCGTGAATTTGTATGTGAGAGCAATGCACTTTGCAGAAGCGTTATCTCACATTTCCATGACATTTTTCTTTTTGTCACGTTCGTCATTGTCACTGAGGAAAGCAGATAATATTGATTACTTAGAATGGTCTATAGGCAGTTGGAGAATTTAACTAGAAAGAGCTCTTCTCTGTTGTGAATCAAGCAACATAATGAAGTGTTGCAACACGAGTAATGTTTGAATTATCTATTAATAAGGCTGTTTTCTGTAGACTTTATAGATTAGTTGCCAGGGGCTGTGTGCTTGATTTCCTACACAGATTTTTCACTGGTGATTCAGCATTATAAAACTTGTAACGTTAGTGCTCAGGAAGGCTCAGTGTGTTTAGTCTTCACAAGTAACAAATATGATTACTGGGATTAAGACTGATAATTTTGTACGCAGATGAATGCAACTCTGCGGTTTTTGCTGTTATCATTTTTATTGTAGTAAATAAGAAAATGTCTGTTTACATTAATAAAGATCAGGAAGCAACATAAACCTGATCAATGAGGCCATAGGCTATCTGTCAGCAACACCAGTCTTATGCTGTGCTGTCAATCGATGATTTGCTATGCAAACTATAATCAAGAAATCTAAATTTGTTTTGATATTTTGTGTAATCAGCAAATCAAAGTTTCTTCTTTCACTTGCAGACACCAGCAGTTTTTTTTTTTTTTTTTTTCGTTTTTCTTTATACGATGATATTAATTGGCAGTTAAGCTAAATTCACGTGCTTGGCAACATAATAGAACCATAATTGTAAAACCTTATTCCAAAAGTCAGCTAATTTGTTGTTGTGCCGCTCACCATCTGTTCAACCGCCCCCCCTCCCCCCCAACCACCCTCACCACCACCCTAAATAGAAATAGAGAGAAAAAATATATATTTTTTACTCAGTAGTCAAGAAATTCCACAAATATGATTTGTTTCAAATGTTATTTTAATTCTTCATTGAGTCTCATTCTGTACTGGAATTCAGTTTTCTCAATCAGTTTCGAATGTAGAAATTCAAACTGCCATCACAAGAAAGTTCAAAGTGCCAGTTATGCCACTGTAGCGCCGAAACCACATCTCCCTAATCAGTGAAACAAGGAAAAAGTTTCTTATGGCTGAACCTTTGCGTTTACTACGAAGAACAAGTTTTCCACGTGAATATCGCCGAAATTGTTTATCAGGATTACTACTGCAGATTTCCAAACTAACCATTAGTTGGCGGAAAAGTGTCTATTGATGGTATAAGAACGTAACGGTTTTATTTTATTAAATGTTCGAAACCTTCAAATGCTAAGGAGCCATGATAAACAGGTCTAAGCTAAACTTACAAAATTATCAACAAGGTGGACGTATTCTCGTGAATGAATCTATCTTTTGGACGAACTCGTTTCAGTTTATTGATGTCCACATTTCCATATCCAACTTCGTAGAAGTTTAGTAGAATGGGGTACCTGTAAATGAGAAATGCTAAGTTTACAGATGTATAGAAATGTTAACACACACACACACACACACGTTTTTATATCCTGAAAACATGTGTTCATACATTTGCTCCAACACGTCGCATCCCTATGATGTGTTGAATATAAATGAAATCAGTTATCACCAACATTCATACTCATATATAATATATATATATATATATATATATATATATATATATATATATATATATATATATATATATTTTAAGATAGATAGATTAGTGGATAAGTCAGTTGGTTACCTGTATATCAGTATCGAAATGAATATGTTCTATATACTAGCAGATGCGTATATCATATATAATTCCTTTTGAGTGTGAGCTATTCCCAAGGTAAAGGGAATTCGATGAAAACCGGGTATGCCTTAAAATTTTTAGATATCTTCAAGGGGACTTTCATATACGCTTAGGGTGGCAGTGCAAATGAATGTATACACTTGAAAAAAGGACGAACTGTAACCTCTTTTGTGCTGGGTTCATTGCACTATTAACAAAGCTGGGTTTTCCTCCATACAACTGCCCTCCTTAAAACTAATAAACGTTACTATTTCTTTTGAAATAAGTATCTCAAGCTTATATTCTTATAAAAACTTTCTTTTAGAGAACTGAATTCCATCATAATATAATGAAAAGCGATATCCAGTTTTGTCAATTTCAACGTTGGAATGCATAGACTTCCTTATTTATTTTAAAGAAATATGTTGAATATGCTAACATATGTTATTTAAAAAATCAAGAAGAACAATGTTTTGTTAGTTTAACAGGCGCATGAAAAGTTAGAGACACAGAAACATGAATGAAAAAAGGAGAGTTAAGTATTGTTAAGCTGCCTTTCCTCTAAAGATTACACTTGCGCGCCATAAATTAGCATCAACACCTGTGCAAGATATGATATATGGCACAAGTGTATTGAAAAGATACGCGATATAACTGATGGAAGGTATTGAGTAAAGTGTCACTAAGCCTCATGGCTAATGAAATGATTTTACATCGTATATTTATAGCTTCTTGGTTTTAAATACAATATTTGAATTACTTCATATTTAAAATTTCTTTGTCGCTAATGTTCTTACCGTAGTTTTAGGAAGAATATACTCGAGGATGCTGGTGGATGTAATAGTTTCTCGTTTTGTTTTGTCAGTCTTACCATTTTCCTTCATTATATCGCTAGTTTACCCTCCGAAGGGGGATAGTGCCATCAGTTCACCTTTAGCGCTGAATGACCTCATAGGTCCCAGCGCCTTGCCTGTTTTATTCTTTTCTAAGTATTCTAGGGACATGGTCTCCGATTAAACGCGAGATAAGGTAATCTGTGGGGTATAATTCTGCCACCTACCAGACAAAATTATTCTTGCAGGTCAGCAGTAACGATAACTACAAGGAGAAAAAATAGAATTGACAATACCTCAGTGAAACCTCACATACCCAAAATCCAGGTAAAAGCAGTGAGCAGCAGTAAGAACCCAGCGTTCGTTTATGATCGAGCCACCACACCATCCGTAAGTCGCGTTGAGGACTAGGAATATGTGCACTTGGTATGGAAATTCATTCGGCTTTGCGTCAACACCTTGGACTATTCTGGAATCAGCGGTGTCGATACTGAAAACACCACAGTCGTCTGTGGAGCAAAAATCATTGTAAACTTAAGTCTTTTTAAGTAGTGCCGTTAAGAACCCTATTTTGAATCTTTAGGGAGCTATGACTGTTGGGATTTTTCCTAATGTAAATGCGAATACTGGAGTGGTAATATGGACCGTGTTATTGAATATTTGGCCTATTCATATACTGTGTATTTTATTGGTTACCGAATTTTCTACGTACAATTTAGGATCCTTGAGAAAATCTTGACACGTTTACTCTGGGAGCGTATTTGGCTATATACATAAATGTATATATGTAAGGCCCATTAAACACTATGGTTTAATGCTAATGACTATATTTCGGTGGACTCACCTCCACCCTTAGCAAGCATTCACTGCTTAAGGTTGGAAGTGAGTCCACCGAAATACAGTCCTTAGCATTGAACCAGAGTATTTAATGGGAGCCCTTTTATACTTGAGACGTTTTCCTGTTTTAACAGAAGAATTTATGTATGTATATATATATATATATATATATATATATATATATATATTATATACATATATATATATATATATATATATATATATATATATATATATATATATATAGTATATATATATATATATAGATATATAATACTGCTCTCCGTGACTTATCTTACTGGTTATACATAAATAGCGGTGTTCTTTGCATAAGATTTCTTTTATTGTTATGACAGTGCTAACCATTATTGTTCTTTAATAAAATGGTTAGCTTGTTATTTTTCTTTTCGTTCTAGCCTAGTGAACCGCTATCAGTAAAGATATTATTGTTTAAATTCTATTGATACATGTGGCTATCGGTAATTATTTCTAATCATTGTCTTCCTTTATCAAATCTGCAGTTAAGTAGAATCATTTGACAACCTAATTATAAATGTGGTAGAAGAAGAGCGAGTCATGTTCTAAGAATCTGATAGTAGATGCAGTCTGTGGGAGTTTACTAAGATTAAAAAGAGATAGACATTCCAATACTGCAGCCTTAATTTTCAGAAACAGTCAGTGTCTACGTTTGACTATAGTAGATTCACATCAACCGTGCATTTGGCGCTCCATGATTAGCTTATCAACACCCATTCAGGAGCGTCGTAAGGGACTGGCCAGTCCCTTACCTAGACGTCAAATGCACGGTTGATGTGAATCTACTGTAGTATCTATGGCAGGGAAGATAAAAACAATGTATTTCTTAATTAATATCTTCTGTAAAATAGTTTCACCATTCACTTATCTTAAACATTGACATATTCCTATAAAAACATATACTACACTGGGCTGAAGACTATTATGTTCTTCAGAGTTCCTTCAGCGCTATGTTCTTTGTCGCTTTATCAGACTGATGCATGGTAATCTGAATATATATATATATTATATATTATATATATATATATATATATATATATATATATATATATATATATATAATTATAGTGTGTAGGTATTGTATATATAAAATATGTATAATGTTTATATATAGTGTGTGTGTATCGCATATATAATTATATATAATGTAATGTGTGTATACCTTTGTCGGTATGTATACTGACACAAATTCGACTTACTGCAAGCTGCTCTTGTGATATTACAGCGAAGATCTGGATAAAGTCGGCGTGTTCAGTAAGGCTGATGGCTTGTAGTAGAATGTACTATAAATTTAAAGGCGAATGAGAGGTTACATTCGTATCGGGAGTAGATAGAGGCGCAACGTACAGTCGTAATTCCTGTGCTGTTCTGATACCCAGAGTGATTTGACACAGTATGTGGGATCGTTTCGTTTGCCTGTAGATTCTGAAATAAACAGCTAAATGGTCACTCAACAGGTTGTTTATACAATTGCCCCCGACACTGCCCCCGGGAAAATTGCCCCCGTAGGACTACCGCCACGAAAATTGCCCCCGTAAAACCACTGCCTTCTGGACTATTGCTTTGGAATTTATTGCCATTTACGTAATTACTTTTTAGTAACTATTTATGAAGATATTCTTCCTAATTACATAATTGGTCATTTAAGAAATAATTGTATCTATTCCCTAAATTTATTACCATTTATGTAGTTATTTCCTAATTAGGTAATCGGTCGTACGAGTTATAGTTAATTTCTGAAAGTTATCGCCAACTGTATAGTCAAACAAATGTTTACAAAAAAGAAAAAAAGTAAGAAGGATCCAGTGTCTATTCAGAAATATAAGAAGTAACATCCCCATCACCCCATCATGGAGTTCGTCCGAAGTGAACATGGCAAAATGAAGCTTATTTACGAAGGATACATCTATGTGAAGCAGAAGGAATTGGCAAATAATGTTACATCTTATGAATGTGAAAAACGCCGCCATAATAACTGTAAAGCGAAATAAAGAGTTTGTGAAAATGAAGTAGTTGGCCATGTAAATGATCACACCAATGCTGTTGACCAACCCAGCCGTGAAGTCTTGTTAGTACCAACAGGAAATAAAGGCTAAATCTATTGCTACCGAAGAGACTGCACAGCAAATAATTTCCCAAACAGTTGAGTCGATATCAAGTGGTGCTGCAATTCAACTACCACCGGTGAGACATATTCGTCGTGCAATAAGGCGCTACAAACAAGCTGCTGGTGCTCCCCATCCCTTCCCATCAAGCCTATCAGACATGGTCATTCCTTCCGAGTACAAGAAAACTTCTAGTGGTGAAGATTTTCTTCTTTATGATAGTGGATTGATAGAGCAGCGTGTCCTTTTATTTTCAACACCAACAAACATTAGCCTTCTGGAGAAAGTCAGTTAATTGGTTTGGAGACGGTACCTTTAAGATTGTACCCGAGTTATTTTTACCAATTGTACACTATTCATTGCTTAACTTCTGAAAGAGTTATTCCGTGTGTGTATGTTCTGCTACCAAATAAACAACAAACAACATATGAAGATATCTACCAACAACTGCCTCACTATAAATCCTAGACTTAATCCCAAGACCTTCCTAATAGACTTTGAACAAGCTGCTAGGAGTACTATTGAAGAGATCTTCCCCAACGTAACCGTTAAAGGATGTTTTACCACTTATCTCAAAGCATATACCGTAAGGTGCAAAATGAAGGTCTCCAAACTAAATACCAAACCGACGCCGATTTTTCCCTGCAAATGCGTATGATTCCTGCTTAGCGTTTGTTCCCCCAGAAAAGTTATTGAAGCGTTTTTGAGAAACTACAAGAGACGTTGCCACCTGAGGCTGATGCTATAATAGATTATTTGAGGATACATATATCGGCAGAAGACGTCGACATACAAGGAGACAGCCACGTTTCCCTGTAAGCATGTGGAGTATGTATACTCGTTGTTGTTGAAGATTTACCTCGAACAAACAACGCTTTAGAAGGCTGGCATAACCATATGCAGCACGCGTTACGTCATTTCATCCAAAATATAGGAAATTTTCTGGGGGTGTTGAAGAGAGAAACAGGCACTATCCAGCGTCATAATGCATCCAGTACCTCCTAAGCGGAAACGCTATCAGGATTCTAGCATAAGAATAGCAAACATTGTGCAAGACTTTGAGAACCGCGATGTATTGGAATTTTTGAGATACATAGCCCACAATTTAAAATTCTAGTTTTTAAATCCTTTTTCAATATTTTTGCAACTTATCTATGTACAAATTTTAGTGTATAATGTTATCTTTTTAAATCATGTATTTTTATTAACATTAATAAAACATTGGTTTTAATAGTTCTTATGTATTTTTATTAATAATAATAAAACATTAATTGTTCGTATTTACTACCATTTTTCTATGAAGAATTTTTTTCTTAAATAGTTACTCAAGAAATTCTATAAAGTAATTACGTAAATGGTAATAAATTCCAGAAATAGCTACAATTATTTTTAAAATTTGTCAGGGGCAATTATCCAGTGGTTTTACGGGGGCAATTTTCCCGGGGGCAGTAGTCTACGGGGGCAATTTTGTCCGGGGGCAGTTGTTGGGGGCAATTGTCCTGGGGGCAGTTGTCCCGGGGGCAGTTGTCCTGATACCCTCCACGCGTTGCTGAGAACTATCTGTCTTGGAAGATGATGCGGTTTTGATCAGAAAGGTAAACTTTTTTTTTTAATATGCACTTAGACATGGATAAAAGTCCTGACGAAGATTTTCTGTTCGTGATTCGTCCTGTATATCGTAATGTTTGTGGCAGTCTAATTAAGTCGTTAGTGATTACACATTTGTATGGCATAAGAATTGTTTTTTTTTCCTTCACGAATCATCATCATTATTGAGAACTGTTATCGCTTTAGTTAGACCTATCTCTGACCAGTAAGGTACAATTCGGGCGCTACCCTGGATTTCTTGCATTTTTTTTTTTTTTTTTTTTTTACAAGCGCATGCATACCCATAGCGTATTACATCACCTTCTTGCCTCATCCAATCCCAAAACCAAAACCAGTAAAGAACAAGTAGTAATTGCTCCGAAATCTCTCGGGCAATCGAGTTTCCTGTACAGTGTATAATGCTGTATGAGCAGCGGCACATGAAACGTTCGGCCACGGCCGGTGGTGGCCTGTTCTGTAGAGTTGCCAAACGCACGATCATGGCTAATTTAACCTTAAGTAAAATAAAACTATTGAGGCTATAAGGCTGCAATTTGGTACGTTGATGATTGGAGTGTGGATGATCAGCATACCAATTTGCAGCCCACTCTAGCCTGAGCAGTTTTTAAGATGTGAGGACTGACAGATAAAAGTGCGGGCGGACAGACATCAAAGCCATCTTCATAGTTACTTTTACAGAAAACTAAAAAGTATCCATAAAACTTACTTTGCCTTCAAAGATTTTTCTGAGCGAATTTCAAAACTTAGCTTGGCTGGCCCCTGTAATCTACTGAAGGCCTCAGTTGAACGGTAGTAGTCCCTCCTTTTAGGCCAATATCCAAATATGTGGGGAATGTCATGAGGAATGATACGTCTCGTCTGAAGTAGATGTTTTTCGGGGTCCAGCTTCTGTTTCGTTCTCTGAAAAATTAATATTCTATATATATATATATATATATATATATATATATATATATATATATATATATATATATATATATATAGTATATGTGTGTGTTTGTGTATGTAAGCACGTCTGTATGTACATATTTATGTATGCATAAAAACCTTACAAGCTAACACACAATGTGTCCGAGAAACAAACAATTCCTGCAATGTTCATCCTTCGATGGCCGATTTTTTTTTATCTTTTATTAGATAAATATCGCAGTAATTACATAATAGAAGGGCGTTACAAATTATTACTAAATTAAATAAACATACAAATTTACAATTACTGTTGGTTATAAAGAATTAAAAATCCAAATCAATATAGTTTTTGCTAATAGATTTTAATTTTTTTCTTAAAGAAATTAAGATGAAAAAACTGTACAAAAAAGGTTTGGAAGTCACGTAAAGCCGTTGGTCCCGCTGCTGAATAACCACTGGTTCCATGCAATGTTAAAATAGCACACAACATACAAAAAGGTTCAGTAACATCATCACTTTCTTTTCACTGGGGCTCATCACCAGGGATCCTTTTTAAGGCTATGAAGAGTACCTTCAGCTTTACTATTTAATTCTGAATCTTCCTATGCAGCCATTTCATAGCAGACACGAGATTCGCACATGTTGCCTAACCCTATGTGAAATGGAGTATGTATTTACAGTGTACTATAGGCATGGGTATATGTATGTACATACGTAGTTAAAATTCAAGTATGTTGAGCTATAAAAAACATAAATTTTATTGATTCTGTACAAAAATTACATTATTGTTGGATGTGTATTTATTGTAAAAACATCTTTAAAGTGTATTTTTTTTAAATGAAAGAGATAAAAATGGATAAAGGGCAAAGCCCAGATGAAATAATAACTGGTATAATAGAAGCAGAAGTACACCAAGATATGGGAGGACCAGAGGACAGTAACACCCAAATAGAATCAAGGTTGAGAGAGCGAAGTCCGTTGCATGACGAGCAGTCGTTAGATTTCCTTGATTTAAAGTTCCTTAGTAGTGAAGATAAAACTGATCATGATATCACAGTAAAGGCAGGTCCAGTTGTACATTGTAGCACTACCGGAAGGTATATCAGAGGATGCCGGGGAAAAGATAGCCTGTCACTATTGATGACGACTCAAGTAGCAATTCAGAAGATGGTAGTGAAGTGGGAGGAGTACCTGACATCGATGATGGAAAAGACTCTGAGAAGAAAAGTGAATGGTCTGTTAAAGTGAAGTCAGGGGGGAAATTAAAATTGAGAAAGAACAAGAATAAAAAGAATATTGCAAAAAAAAAAAAGGAAAATATTTTAGGAACATAGATTTACTGCTTTATTAATCCTTTATATCATTCATTATGGCATTTGATATTGCCACAATCAATATAAATGGCTTGAATGAGGAAAACAAACAAATTAAGTTTATATCAAAGGCTAAATATCATAAATTGGACATTGTAATGTTGCAGGAACATAATATAAAGTGTATCAGTAAATTAAGCTATGTTAGTAAATATTATGAAATATTCATTAACTATACCACGTGCTTGAAAGGTGTAGCCATATTGATAAGTAAGCGTTTGTCACCTGTATATGTCATAAGCTAGGAATCAGATGTGGAGGGCCGTATAATAAGTTAATGCGTTCGTATTGGTGAACAAGTGTTATTCTTGTTAAGTGTGTATGCACCATCAGGTACTGGTAAGAAAAAAGGAGAGAAGAGTTTTTTTTATGAATTGTGTTATTATTTGAGGCATAATGTTGTCAGTGATATCATTTTTGGAGGGGGACTTTAATTCTGTAACTAACGCTAGATGTAAGTAATGGAGATGATAAATTGATCTCTAAGAAATTTACTCTGTTATCAAAGGCAATTGGTTTGAGAGATGTTGCCAATACGAATATTTCAAAGGACCATACTTATATAAGAGGAAACTATGCTTCTCGCATTGACAGGATATATGTGACTAAACTGTATTCAAATATCAATGTATGTGAAACGATTCCTGTATCATTTTCAGATCATAATATGGTTGTAACCAGTATCAAAGTTAAATCACCTTCTATCATTGTTATGTAGCATCTCTGAATTGACCCTGTCAACTACTGAACTGCTATCTTTACATTCTCAACAATTATATCCATCAGTATATTCTATAATCATTTAGAAGAACATCTTTTCCATACGCCAAATTCAAACACATCACCCATCCCATGTAGATTTTTTTGTTTACTTTTGTATAGATACATTACAATCTATTTATATAAATGAAATTAGTAATGATCAAAAAAAGGAATTGACATATTGCGAAGAAAAAAATATTTTGCATTTATCCCCAAGTATTTTTTAACAACATAAATCTTGTTTTGAAAATTCTACTTTTTTTTATTATAAACGAAATCATACTTAACTCATCTGCTAAGGGCATTGCTTTATGAATATACCAAATTCCAGTTGTATATTCACTTATTAAAATCATGTAAAATCATTGTTGTATTTTTAACTTTTTTTTAATATGCTTCAAAATCGACTACTCAGTTTTCCATCTTCATGTGAAACGTTGTTATTACGTTTCTGGATAATACATCCTCTCCACCTTCCATATAGCATGGCAATCAGTTTCTAGGTTACATCCAAACTTCTCACACAGCTGTTTTTCAGTGAACACCTGCCTTATACACACACTGATCATCCCTTAATATACTGCTTCTGCCCTCTACTATATCACAAGTAGAATCTTTAGCAGGAGTTGATTAAGAGGTATGATCTTGAAATAATACTTCATTAATGAACTACAGCGGCATTTGTATGAATTGCTGGCCAATCAGCAGCCAGGAAACTTAAACTGTGACTAACAGACCAATAATGTGCAATCATTTGATATTAGCCTTCATAGCTCCTATATAGATAAAAATCAGATGTGCTCTCTGTTGGCGCCACTCGGCTGACTCTGTGCGTTGCTATAGTCATTGTCATGAGAATCACGGAATCTGGCGACAACAGCGATAGAAACGCATGCCTTTAGAGGGCTGGCCTAAATCCAACTAAACAGCTTCCCAGGTGTGTATTGGATACTATTAAGACCTCTTCATTCCTGGTCATTTTAGTTATCTTGACCTTTAAAAACAACGGGAACAGTCATTTCCAGTTATCTTGACGTTTATACAGTGGGGCCAGTATTCCTCACTTCCATTCATTCGGAACATAATCTCATCCAGACATACGTCACACACCCTGGTCAGGGACTCTGTGGTGCTTTCTTGACTGCATACAAGTGCTTTGCTGTACCACAGTTTTAATGGCCATCAAGTCTGGTGTCTGAATCCTCTCTAAACCCTAAATCCATCCATAAGTATTTACACTACTCCAATTCCCTTGATTTTGAATCCCGGATCTACTTCTCTTCAAATGTATACATCAGATATGTATGGGTATGTGATTAGAGTATGTATATACAGTGTATAGGGTATGGGTACATGTATGTATAGACATAGTAAATTCAAGTTATGTTGAACTATAAAGAATATAAATAATTTTATTGATTCTGTACATAAATTACATATATTGTATATGTATTTATTGTAAAAAGACCTTTAAAGTGTATTTTTTAGATAAACGAAATAAAAATTGTACATCTTCAGCACATCTTCAAAATACTGCCTCCGTATGTAACATTCTCTCTCTCTCTCTCTCTCTCTCTCTCTCTCTCTCTCTATATATATATATATATATATATATATATATATATATACTATATATATATATATATATATATATATACTATATATATATATATATATATATATATATATATATATTTATATATATATATAATCCCTTACTTTTATACTTTTATAACGTTGCTTTATGTCCCTGAAGAGCAACTTTGTTTTATTTTTCCTTTATGTATTTGTTCAAAATTACCCATAAATTGCAAGAAAAGTAACCGACGTTTTCACACATTTTGTCTCCACAACTGTATTTATGGATTCTTTGTGTCGTGTTGTGCAGTGGTAAGGAATGAAAATGTAAGAAATGTGAAGATATTCGGAAAGGGGGTGTGGTGTGTGGAAAAGGTTGCTGTGTTCAAAAGATAGATTTGCGTGTGCTTGATAATATGGACGGTGATGGCTTGGTAAAGAGAGAGAGAGGACACTACAGAAGTATGGGGAGGACGGAGGAGAGGAGGCCTTAGAAAGTGCTAGATAAATAAGATGGGAGAGGTGCCCTAATGAAAAGGCATTAATATTAATCCAATAAGCAAGAGAATTCATGTGAGATAAACAGTGAGGAATGACGTATTATTTCGGGGGTTGGGGTGTTGACTTGTTAATGATAAGCCTTCATTGTAATTGCTTGGAGCAGCTAAAGCTATTATATCCCTCTGTGTGTGGGTTCGTCTACATTCGCCAGTTTGATTATAGATGTCAGTGACCTTTGTAATGTTTTAATGTAAGTTCGCCCCGTGGAATGTGAAATGTCGTCGCCTGCCCGTGCTTCAGTCAAGTTGAATAAAAGTAATGAGTACAGTACGAAAGACATGTATATTCATTGTATTCAATGAAAGCTTGCTCAACCACGTGGATGTCCGTTTGCCTTCTTTCTTGTTCATCCTGAACGTCATGAATAAAGATATATGAAAAGAGTAGCCTTCTGGTTAGTCTTCTCTAATATACAGAGCTTTTTGTATTAACACTATAATATGTTTAGCCTTTGAATTTATTGAAGCCCACGGTACCAACTACCTTTAATTATCCGTGTCTTTGACACTTCCTTTTTATTTTTTTTAATTGTACATAAATTAAAATTCTCTTCTGCCCGTCAGTGGTTTTCTGCCATTGAATTCACTTTTTTTTTTTATCTTTAACTAGAGAAAATATACAATATTTTACAGTTTTAATCTAGTATTACACGCAGAATTTATCAAAGGTGAATTAAATTTACCAAAATTAATAAATATAATCTTATCCTACCGTTCGGGTTGACTTTTAAATTTTTTGCTGGTACATTTCACAAATAATCTGTTTTCAATGTTAATATTTTTCTGTAGTTACCCGTGTAAGATCGTATCTATCTATCTATATACATATATATATATATATATATATATATCTATATATATATATATATATATATATATATTATTTATATATATATATATATTTATATATTTATATATATATATATATATAATGTATATATATATATCTTCTTAATTTTTATAAACCGTCTTAATACCATCGTTTTCATCTTTTATTCCTTAGTGTCAATAATTCCTATTCATTATAAATATATATATATATATCATATATATATATATATATATATATATATATATATATATATATATACACACACATTCTTAATTTTATAAACCGTCTTAATACCAACGTTTTCATCTTTTATTCTTTAGTGTCAGTAATTCCTATCCATTCATTTCTGGTTGTGACCTATTTGTGATGCCTCATTATATTTTACTCCATCTGCTTCGCGATCTTCATCTGCCGTATGTCACCAGTATTCCGAGGGTGTCCATTCTTAATGTTTAGTCTTTCCGTATTCTCGTACCCACTCAACCCAATTACTCTGTACCTTGCACCACGAAACTGTTGGTATTAAAATAAAAAATCCCCTAGCATTGTCCTCTATTTCCTCATAATCTATAACAGTCAAATCCGAGTGGATCTTGGTTGTCCTACCCTGGGTGACAGCAGGGGAGACATGACACAGGCACTCACCCCCTGCTACCAGTTTTGTCCGCCCCGGCTGGCGGTTGGGTAGTTAGGGAAACAGGACGGTATGGGAGACGTCCACCTTCCTCCTGCAAACATGTTTATCCACCCCTGGTGGGACAAGGTATTTTTTTTTTTAAATTTTCTTTAAAGATAACCAAAGTACAATATTTACATTATTTCGACAATTAAAATGTTAAACACAAGAATTTGTTTGTAACAATTTTCTTCAATTTTCCCCATACAAAACTAACACAAACCATCCAGGGGAGACACCAGCGCCGGGTTCCAGCGCGTACGCTAACAATCTCGTCTTTAATACCTTGGAATACTGTTTTTGCCCTCTATAAGCATTCGGTTTTTCAGACTTCATTTGCAGTTTACCAGTTATATAGCCTTTGTTTCTGCATCCTCGTCTCTGACGAGCAAGATCACCATTGAGACAACCTGCACCTGCTCACCATTCCTCTTTCAATCTTACGCTGGGCTGTTTTCACCCGTTACATTAGCCACTGTTATCTGTCACGTGGTTGAGGGGTTGATTTTGAGTTATAAGTTTCAGGGGCTACAGAGGTGCGGGGGGCGCATGCCAAATTTTTGTCTGGGTCGTCTAACGATTCGGATTTCTATAACGCACAAACATTTACTTATGTGTATATATAAAAAATATATATATATACATATATATATATATATAAATATATATATATATATATATATATATATATATATATGTGTGTGTGTGTGTGTAAGAAGATTAAAGAGGAATTATGAGTGGGGGTGACTTAGTGAAACAGCTACCTGTGGATGGATCTCTTGGTATAAATACCACCTTTTCTGTAACTTTTCTCATCCATTACCAGATATATATATATATATATATATATATATATATATATATATATATATATATATATATATATACATATATATATATATATATATATATATATATATATATATATCATATATATTATAATAACTTGATCACGAAGTATATAAAACGTGATGCTCTGTATAAATAAAGGTTTTTGCCACGGAGAAAAATGAAAAGCGAGATAGCCAAGCACTTTCGTTCTAGTGCGACCCTTTACTCAGGCACAACTGATCTTACAGAGGAAAAACATAGTCAAAGTAGGCTTAATATCCAAACTGACACCACAAGATTAGCAATAAGGTCGATTTCACTCTACAGAAATGAGAAACGCCTGAGGGCAGGATAAGCGAATTTTTAGGCAGCCACACCTTGGAGGATACACATGTGGCCAACAGATGATTCATCCAGAAAACCGTACATTTTGAAAAAAACAAGGAGGTATATACAACTTGTTACCATGAAATTTACAAAAATGTTCCCCAAAAAATTAATGAAAAGACGAAAAAAAAGAATATAAATATATCGAGCAAGAGAGAGAGAGAGAGAGAGGGGGGGTGGGTTGAGAGAGAGAGAGAAATAATAGCTATATACATGTGGGACTAATTTATTAGTAGTTCATTTATTTTTAGGTTCTTCATACACATTTTACAAATATACGGGTCCAAATGGTACAATCCCGGACTAAGATTTAGGTTGTTTTTATTAGTGATTTGTATAATTTCTGATTCCAGTAAATTTCTTGAAACATAATCATTAGATCTAGCAATTACAAAGGTATCACCCCAATTAATACAATGAGATTTTTAACTCAGATGGATAAACAATGCATTTGAAGTCTGGGCTGTTCTAACGGAATACATATGCTGCTTACAGCGCCTCAGCGGCGTGGTTGGTATGGTATTAGCGTCCCACCTCGGTGGTTGCGGGTTCGATTCTCGGCCATTCCATTGAGGAGTGAGAGATGTGTATTTTTGGTGATAGAAGTTCACTCTCGACGTGGTTCGGAAGTCACGTAAAGCCGTTGGTCCCGTTACTGAATAACCACTGGTTCCATGCAACGTAAAAACACCATACAAACAAACATATGCTGCTTAATACGTACACAAATTTTTACTTGACTGACCAACGTAAAACGATGGGCAATCCTTACAAGGAAGTTTGTAAATGATGCTGTTATTTGTTACGGGACTATTCTTAATTAGCATATCTTTAATGGTATTGTTATAAGAGAACACTACATTAACATTAAACGATTTAAATATTGATTTTATGGTTTCAAATCCACGAAAGTAAGGCAAGCTAAGTACATTTTTAGGCATTTTTTTTTCATTACTCCCACATGGATACAGTTATTAATCTCTCTCTCATCCCTCTCTTCTCTCTCTCTCTCTCTCGTCTCTCTCTCTCTCTCTCTCTCTCTTGCTCGATATATTTATATTCTTTTTTTCGTCTTTTCATTAATTTTTTTGGGGAACATTTTCTAAAGTTCATGGTAATAAATTGTATGTGCCTCCTTGTTTTTTCAAAATGTATTGTTTTCTGGATGAATCATCTGTTGACCACGTGTGTATCCTCCAAGGTGTGGCTGCCTAAAAATTCGCTTATCCTGCCCTCACGCGTTTCCTCGTTTCTGTAGAGTGAAATCGACCTTATTGCCAATCTTGTAGTGTCAGTTTGGATATTAAGCCTACCTTGACTATGTTTCCTCTGTAAGATTAGTTGTGCCTGAGTAAAGGGGTCGCACTAGACCGAAAGTCTAGTGCGACCCTTTTCATTTTTTTCCTTCGTGCAAAAACCTTTATATATATATATATATATATTATATATATATATATATATATATATATATATATATATATATATTATATTATATATATATATATATATGTGTGTGTATATATATATATATTATATATATATATATATATATATATATATATATATATATATATATATATATATATATATATCGATGTGTATGTGAACATCCTTGCATACATTCATGTATATTCATTTGGAATCGTCAACTTACATCACACACAATTTGCATTGCATTGCACAACTGACCTGTTTTTCTCCCTCTCACAGTGAGAATGAGAAAACATTCGTCGCATAGTTATCAGTAATACTGATGATTATTTAGTAGAGCCAAGTAACGCTTATTTCATTCTTTGTAAATATTGTATGTAGATTATAAAATAATAATTTAAAAAAGTAATACTGATGATGATGTGTAAATTCTGTTGCCCTGGTTGTGTTGAAACTGTTTCAACAAAAAGCTGACCTGGTTTTTTGTACAAGTTTGTACTTATGTATTTTATGTAGTTAACATTATTTTTAACAGGATAGTATGTTTTATACGAATTAGATTACACGGGTATTTCGTTGACTCTGGTTACTTTCCTTCTAAATACTGTTTCGTCAGTAAGCTGAAAACAAGCAAAAAAATTCTTCGGCCCAATCGAGTTTTCTGTACAGCGTATAATTCTGTATAAAAGTGTCAGCCATGACCCATGAAACTCTCAGCCGCGGCCCGCAAAGCGTACAGCCACGGGTCGGTGGCGGTGGTAGCCTGTGTTGTTGGTACTTAAAGCGCTGCCAGAGTCACGATCATGCTTACTTTAACCTTAAATAGAAGAAAGACTACTGTGTGTAGAAGGTATGCAATTTGGTGTGTTTGCTGATTGGAAGGTGAATTATCAACGTGCCAAATTGAAGCCCTCTTTGCCTCAGTAGTTTTTCAAGATCTGATATTTTTTTTACAGAAAGCTAAAAGGTTATAAACAGAACATTCCACTTCAAATTACTCACACACTTGTTAGTCTTGGCACATCCTTTTGCATATACTTTGTGATGTATCATAGTGCGCCTTGTGACGCACGAAAACTTATTTCATTTGTGTTCGCAATAGATTCTTTCATTACCATCTGGACAATATGTCTGATAAGTAGTCGTCATGAAAATATAGACGCCACAGTAAACTAAACATGACTGTAAATGTTAGACACAAGCGTGAGACAATGAACTATTACTCTGCTGATAAATTATCAGGTTATCACAGTAAAACCATTTGTGGAAATATTTTTTAAAGTGGAGGTATTTAGAATGAATGAAAACGACAGGAACAATTATGGATAAAACAGAAAGGCGTATTATCACTAAAAGTACAGAAACAAATAAGAATCCTAAGATTATATATGAAGGGTACAAGATTAGGGAAAATGAAAAAAACGAAAGTTTGTGAGGTGTGCCTATTTATATCTGCTGTCATTCAATTGCTCTTTTCTTTATCCCGCTCTCTTTCTTTATTTATTTATTGTAAGAATTTGGTGAAAGTTTGAATGTTTACTCCTTTATAATAATAATAATAATAATAATAATAATAATAATAGTTGAGAAGTAGACCTTTTGAAAACTTCTGTCGAAAATGATGGCCGATTCATCTGCGTTGAAAAGTTAAAGATTATATTTTGAAGCACATTCGAAAAAGGACAGGAACGCTGTTGTAATTTTGATTTGTGACTGCGTTGTTTGTAATGGTGGCTATCACACAAAGCAGGAATAAAAAGATGAAAACGATAGTATAAGACAGTTAATAAAATCAAGGATAATAAAGAATAGATATATACTGATAAAATTAACTTTGAAATACATAGATTATTTGTTAAATTTACCCGCTAAAATTTTTTTTAAGTTCTGGTCAATTTTGGCTAAATTCTACATGTAATATTATTAAAATTGTAAAATATTGTATATTTTCTCCAATAAAAGGTAAAAAAAAGTCGTCGTCTTGTTGATTTTTCAGTATTGCTTCGACTAACAAGCAACGTACTACTGGAGGACATGTCAAGAACGGTGTATTCAAGCAATAATTACTATAATAAAGTATTTACCTTATATACCTTTCCTTGCATATTCTTTCCGAGGAATTGCAACTACGGTATATAATTTAACTTTACTGGAAGATCTATTTAATTAATGCATTACCGTTGACGATCCAGTAAATAATATCTCCTTCGCAGCCGTATGTCCCACGAGCTTTCCCTATCACCAGACCTTCATCAGTATGAACAGCTGCACGAAAACAGCTGGATATCTGCACTTGTTTTTTTCTTTCTCTTTAAATTCATGCCATTATACTCTCTGCCAGGAAAAAATATCCAAATGAATGTTTCCTTTGTTCTCTATGCTTTAAATTTATCTTTGGCTAGGTATGTGGATTTTAAAAGGCTAGTGTTCAGTGAAATATATAATTTTGGATGCTGAATGTAAATGTAAAACAACTTGCCTTTTTTTTCATAAGTACTTAACTACAGCTATCATCGTAAAATTATGTAAATATTGTGACATAACTGTAAATCTGCTTTGATGTATTTTTCTAATCAAAGATAAGAATAAAAGCTAAGTATATAGATAGAAATAATGAAGCGTTACTTATTTTACTGCCTATAAGTTTATTGACCTTTGGTTCTGTGAGTAACCAGTAGCCCATGCAAGAGGAAGCTCTTGTCGTCATAATATTTCTGATTCACGTTCCTTCTTGTACTACAAATAAGCCGTTGCGGGGGGGGGGGGGGGGGGGGGGGGGGGGGGGGGGGGGGGGGGGGGGGGGGGGGGGGGGGGGGGGGGGGGGTAGTGCCTCAGTGCTTCTCACGCGGCCCACTTTAGGCATCACTTTTTGGCCTCTAGCTACACCCCTTTACTGTACCTCCGTACATATTTTCCTTCTTCCATTTTTCTTTCCACCCTCTGATTCATAGTGTAACTGCAATGTTCTCCTCCTGCTACACCTTTCAAGCCTTTTTACTGTTACTTTCCATTTCAGCGCTGAATGGGCTCATGGGTCCCAGCGCTTGGCCTTTGTCTTAGCTTCTGTATTCTAGTCTACGAACAAATTATCATTATGGAAACATTTATATAAATGGAATGCTTCTTACCCGTTCCAAATATCATCTTCCCTCCACCTCCAGCTGTCGAATCTCATCTCAAACACTCAAAAGGTAACTTCAGAAAATTCTCGTTTCACAGCACTGACTCCACCCAGAAGCAGACTATCGGATACTGAATCATGAAATCATAATGCCGAACGGAGGATTTTTTCCCCACAGGTGTTTCCAAAGATGGAATGAGTCGTTATCTGTATGAACGCTTTTGGGTCAGACACAAGCCACAGATGTTTCCGTTAATCGTGGTTATAGGCATCGCTGACGTAATATGGGGATTTCACATCCAAAACATTCAGGTTATATAGCTAGTTTTTTTTTTTTGCTTCATATAGCCGGAAAGTTACTTGTCCGTCAGTGTACACACAATCAAATACACACACGTATATATATATATATATATATATATATATATATATATATATATATATATATATATATATATATATATATAAATGTGAGTGTGTGCTCCTCATAACCACGAGTATTAGACACAATATATATGTATGCATAAAGCTACAAATGTCCTTTAATAATCCAATTGCGCTCTACCTCTGAATTAATGTATTTTCAATATGTTAACCGAAGGGGAATTTATGAAAATATATTAATTCCGAAGTAGAGTGAATTGGATATTAAGGGACATTTGTAGCTTAATGCATGTATATGAATCACGGTGATGTGATAAAAAATCCATATAATATATATATATATATATATATATATATATATATATATATATATATAGTATCTATATATATATATATATATATATATAATATAATAATATAATAATAATAATAATAATAAATAATAATATGTTTTATTTTCAGCTCGGGGCCATATACATTGAGTGCTTACCCCAAAAAGAAAAAAAAATAAAACCAGACAGTACATACACAATCTAGATACATGAGATATGATAAAATAGAAAAAGAAAATGAATAATCGGCACTTATCCATAATAGCTGAGGTAGCATAAAAGCTAGTAATCATCATACTGTAATAACTAGTATAATATATATATATATATATATATATATATAGTATATATATATAATATATATATATATATATATGTTTGTATGTATGTATATAATAAATATACATACACACAAGAGGGCGTGTTCCTAATTATACCTGTTTGTAAATAAGAGGTATATTATTTTAGGAAATTGGAAAAATGTGTTGTTTTACATAATATCAGAGAAAATCAAGACTCATGTTAAATCTTCCTCTTCAATGCATTCACTTTCCCGTGGTGGCTAACCTTGGTTTCGTTAAATACTTTGGACTAAAATGAGAATAATAATGAATGCAGTCACGGTCCTCGTCGGCTGTACATTTTCTTTTTTCTCTGAGCATATCTCCCAAATTAGGGTTATGTACGCTAGTATTGCTCCAGCCCAGTTTTTGTTTCTTCTTTTTTCATACCCATAGGTTGGGTATGTTAGCTTGGGTTAGGTTATATTCGATTTGATCAACTTTGATGGTGATTTGAGTGTGGGAAACAGTGCGATTACTTTCAAGAAAATCTATTTTTAGTTTTTCAAGATATGGCGTCCTGTTTTTTTTCAGGGAAAGGTCTAGGTAGCAAATTCCCGAGATTATACTATAGTAGGTTCACATCAAGTGTGCATTTGACGTCTAAGCCAGTCCTTATGACGCTCCTGATTGCCTGTTGATAAGCCAATCACAGGGGCTGGAAACTCTCAGTCTCTCTCGAGAGTTCACATAGGCAGGATTTTTGTTCCACCTCTCCTGAAAGACGTATCCCTCAGGAGAGATGGAACATACATCCCACCTATGTGAACTCACGAGAGACAGTTTCCAGCCCTGTCATTGGCTTATCAACAGCCAATCAGGAGCGTCGTAAGGTACTGGCTTAGACGTCAAATGCACGGTTGATGTGAATCTACTTTAGTATTGCACCAGCTCCGTTTTTTTTTTTTATAGTATCAGTTTTGTAGTGTTACCAACTCACGATCAGCAGTATGACAAGGAACTACTTCAGCTTGGGAAATCATTTCTGATCTGTTTGTGATGATAACTTCTAGCAGTGATGAGCTTATATTTGTCATTCTTGTAGGTTTATTAATTGCCTGATGTAGGTTAATTGGCGTATAATTTTACTTATTTTACTGGTAGAGGAAAATAAATCATCATTAACATGACCTAATATAAAATTTGGCTTCCAACGTAAGGAAACAACTTTTAAAACAGCCTTAATGCAATCAAAAGAGGAGACTGAAGCTTTGGGATGGCGGTAAACACACCGTAAATGAATGATGGGAGCTCTTTCTGTTGTATAGTTATCCAGACATCCTCTACTCCTACTACTTTTTTTATCAACATTTAGGGTAATTCTGTTAATTATTAGATTATCTGGAACTTACGTAGATATCAGTTCCTCCCCCTCTTCCCTGGTCGCAATGATAGATATTAGAATTCGAAATGTCAACAAAACTGTCTCGGATACCCGTATCCAGCCATGTTTCACTTATATATAAAATGTCTATTTTTCTTTCTTTTATTAACATTCTACCTCATCAAAATGCGATAATAATTGCTGAGCATTTATGTGTTTCTATAATTGGCAGATTTCTCGCATCCTTCTCTGAGATAGCGATCTTCACTGTACTTTCTGCAGTGCCATCTTCCTGTCGTTATCCTTTGGAGCGTAAACCATGGTAGCTACTGCATCTAATTCTGTGGTCGTAATAACATTATCTTTGATTTGTGGTTACATTCACCACAATTATAACATCCGGGGCGGGACTGATAACGTTGATTTTGCCCGTAATTTTTGCCATCATCTTTACGATACTTCTTGAATGTTCCATTCTCTCCTCGCTGATCCTCCCTGTAGTTAATACGATTCCGAATTGTGGTCCTGCCCCTGGAATTGTTCCAACGGTGTCCATTGACTGATTCCCTGCGTGTATACGAGGGCGTTTCTTGCTGATGAATAGCAGTTTTGATTTTGTTTCTATCCACATATGTGATCTTTTTACGTCTTCCAGTTATCACAGAGGTTAAAATGCTGGCATTTCTTGCTAAGAGAGTTCTTCGTTGGACAAAGGGTTTACGTGCTCGCCTACCGATTCGGTAGTCGCGAGTTTGATTCCCTGCTCTGCCAAAGTGGAATCAGAGGAATTTGTTTCTGGTGATTATAAATTTATTTCTCGATATAACGTGATTCGGATTCCACAATAAGCTGTAGGTCCCGTTGCTAGGTAACCAATTGGTTCCTAGCCACGTTAAAATATCCTTCTTCGGGCCAGCCCTAGAGAGCTGTTAATCAGCTCAGTGGTCTGGTTCAACTAAGAAATACTTAATGTCCTTCCAATTATCACTGAGGTTAAAATGCCGGCATGTCTTGCTAAGAGACTCGAGCAGTCTAATTGCACCACACCTATTTAAGGAAATTCCAAGGTTTTCATAGGTCTTGTGAAAACACATATCGTCTTTTCCACCAGTGGCTACTTAAAAGACGACTCAGTTCATGTCTAATGTACCATTGCCTAAGCACCATTCACTTAGTTGGTTATTATGGTAGTTAATCATGTCATGATATTCGTCTACTAGAATGTTCGGTAACAGCTGACGTACGTTGATTTCCATATTTACATTAACGTTCTTAAGCTCCACAACAAAACTACTTAAGTTATCCAAGATGTTCGATGATGCTGTATCACCCAAAACATTATAGATACCGCATACTAAAATGCATCTTGGCAAGTGTCCAGTTTAACTCTTCAGATAGCCAGCTACGTATAAGGTCTATATTGGCACCGCTTATTGTTCTTATGGAAGTTTTTCGCCAAGATCGTTGAGTGTATGTCGCATAAATTTGCATCACCCAGTAGTAGTGTACCATCTTCCTCCTTTGCTGTAGATCCTGATGAAGGATTATCTAAAGTTACTGTTTTTGAGTATTTTGTAAGTAATAGTACAATTATTAGCGTTACAAAAATTATTAAAATTCTAGTTAAAAAAATCCAGATAATTTGTAAGTATTTCAGGTATATAGCAATATTTTTGTAACATCCAACCTACGTAAATGAAATGTAATATTTGTCTTATAGAAGATAAAAAAAAGTTACTCCCCTGTCCGTTTGTATATACTCTTCGATGTTGGTTTGGCGATCATTCAGTCTGTTCATAGTGACGTTAGCAGACTTCAAAAGTTCATTCAACTCTTTGATTTGTAAAGTTTTCTGGCTCAGGTCTTCTTTAAGAGTAGATAATTCCTCTTTTCAGTTTTCGAGTATCCTCATTTTCAGTCAGCGATGGCTGTGGAGGAGGATGCATTTCCTCTTCTCTCGGCGATGGATGAGTTTAGTTTATAAGTTTTTCATGACAAGGTCGATTAATTTGTCATTAAAGACCCACATTTTATTTAACCCCAACTTATGGCAATGCTTTTGTAGTTCTGGCATTAGTCAAATTTTCGTTCAAGAAATTCCAAGATGGGCTTTCAGGCTTAGGTAGTGGAGGAGTAGAAGAATCGCTGTCCATCCTTTTCTATTCTCTCTCTTGTTTGTGATGACGATGACTTTTTAACAGGTGAATTAACCGCCAGAAGACGACGTAACAAAAGTGATGACGCTGTAGGCGCCTTCTTTCCTTAGTGAAACAAATAAGATCTTTCAACTTCTGAATCCAGGTGAGACCATCTCTTGAAGACTCCACTTTTCCACATCATGGTCAGTGCTCTTTTGTCCCGTAGGGGGTTAGTGCCGACAGTGCACCTCAATCAGTGCAATGTAGGCATTACTTAAGGTTCTTTGCGGCGTTCCTTCGGCCCCTGGCTGCAACTACTTTCATTCCTTTTACTGTACCCTCCGTTCATATTCCCTTTCTTCCATCTTACTGTTCCACCCTCTCCCAACAGTTGTTTCATAGTGCAACTGCTTTGAGGTTTTCCTCCTGAAACACCTTTCAAACCTTTTACTGTCAATTTCCGTTTCAGCGCTGAATGGCCTTAGTTGCCCCCGTGCTTAGCATAATGCTAAAAATCTATATAAATCAAATCAAAATCAAAAACAACTGCTCTTTTTGAACAGTTGAATGAACCTCCAGAACACGAGGCGACCTTATTCCAGGCCGTGAGGAACGTCGTAGATGACGCCAAAGTAAAAAACTTCCGTTTCAATCACTTGACACAGAACACAAT
>NC_061098.1:20519956-20524956 GCF_015104395.2 Macrobrachium nipponense | reverse complement strand
ATACATATTGACTTATTCTGACATTTAATGTGTTCTTTGTCTTACCCAGATAGAATAAATCACAATCCTACATGAAGATAATTTCTGATGAGCATGTATTTTTACAGTGTTATTGTATGAATTGATGACATCTACACGGAATATTTTCAGCTTAATTTGATAGACTCAGAGAGCACGAAGTCATAAAAACAAAGGGGCTCCCGGTTAATTCTGGCTTCCTGTCACTTTTGATAAATTATTTAAGTTTGTTTTCTTGTAGACGCATTCCAAAACATGAGCTAGGTAGCACAAGTCCATACCCATTTTCTTAGTGTTTGTGTAGTTCGTTTATCTAGGAATTCAGGATTTACAGCACATATAATAAACATAGGAGCATTGAAGAAAATACTGGAGATTTTTATATTACGTTACTCAGAAAAATGATCTACTTAAGTTGAATTGTTTGTTTTCTACATATACTAAATTCACAATGACATTGTTCAAGTCTGGTAAGATGTTTACAAAATGCAAGCAAGCGCCTTTGCCTGTTTCATGCATGAAATTCAAAGACGAAGTTTGTTAATTCATTTGTTCTAAGAAGCTATGTACTACATCCATGCCTACATACCGAAACCATAGCATAGCGATTTAAATTATCTTAGGAATAAAATGTTTAAAAGAAATGTATGTAGATTGGACAGATTATATATATATATAATATATATATATATATATATATATATATATATATATATATATATATATATATATGGTACTGCACATTCAAAAAATGGTTTTTTATGCGCATCCCAAACTTCCTTGCAATGGCCCCCACCCGGGATTGATCTTAGGACACACCCAAATAAGGCGAGGTCGGTAATATTTGAAACATGGATACACACAATATATATATATATATTATATATATATATATATATATAATATATATATATATATATATATTATATATATTATACACACACACACACACACACATATATATATATATATATATATATATATATATATATATGTGTGTGTGTGTGTGTGTGTGTGTGTGTGTGTGTGTGTATACTGTATATGCTAAATCTAGATAAAAATGCGCACAAACTCTACACCACATCATACTTTATAAAGCTATTCCTACACGTACAAAATCCTCAGGAATTATCAAATGTTTATGGCGCTTCTTAATCCTTCTCATTCCTTTTATTTTTTTTTTTTACCTAGTATGTCAGCGTTGATCCCAAAGCCCAAAAGTTCCCACACATCGTAAAGATGTCACTTGTGTAACCTCTTCTATTTTTATAATAATATTTTTTTCTCGTGTGTGTTAAGAATGTTACTTGAACAAAAACAAAACTGCAAACTAACAGGAGCATCAGGTCAATAGCCGACGTCCATTACAGCGTTTGTGCCATACCCATATTTCATACTAAGAAAAACTATTCGGATATAAGTTCGCTCTCAGGTTTTTTATGTTCCGTGCGGGAAACACTAATCCAATACAAATATTCCCGAAACAAGATTTAGTGCAATTCAGCCGGAGCGTTAAACACCTCACGGACATTCATCGCATCTGCTGCTCCCATTTACTCACCCCATTTATCAAAGACGGTTCCAACGCTCGCCGGATGACATAAGAGTCGCGATAAAATAATATATGCGTTGTAGGTTATCATTGTCATTGGAACGTAGGCATCGTTATGGAAAGCAGCAAACGGTCGTAAACTTCCCTTTTGCAGTCTGAAAGTGATGAGAATAAAATCGTTAAAAAAAGATTCAGACTTATTATATAATTATACATGCAATCAAAAGCAAATAACAGTAAATCCGCGATTGAATGCATAAAAATATTCAAATAAAGGAAAAGGTTTAATTGCGTGATGCATATTAGCCAGGCAACTCAAAGACCACAGAAAACCCATGACGCGACCCGAATTTTGAAAGACCTTTTACGCAACAATGGTGTAAATATTCCTCTCATTTAAAACAAAACACCCGAGAGATAACATTTAGCGCCATGTTCTACCAACTGGTGAATTTCACCTATCAAGTGAGATTCTAGGGACCCGAGATCGATTACACCCACAGCAATCGACTTAGGCCCGTTCCCTGAAAAAACGTTTGTGCCTCCTTGACCTAAATAAATTGGGTATCTGAAACCTAAGCATGACGGGCAGTCAGTATATTACTATATATATATATATATATATATATATATATATATATATATATATATATATATATATATATATGTGTGTGTGTGTGTGTGTGTGTGTGTGTGTGTGTGTGTGTGTGTGTGTGTGTGCGTGTCTGTGTCGTGTGTGTGTGTATGTGTGTGTGTGTGCGTGTGTGAATGTTTTCTCACTTATTTGAAAGTACCTTTTTTAACTCAGATGTTAAGCCACATTATCTGTGACATACCTTAAACTTGAAGGGAATTGTATACATATATTCTTCTATAATATTAATTGATATATGTTTATTACTCCTGCTTTTGTTGATTCTTAAACATGGAATGTAAAACACCTTTCACCTTTTTTTGCTTGAGGTTTATCCATTATGATCTTTTAAGACGTGCCATGAATTAGATTTATATATCCTTGAGCAAGAAATTAAAAGGATGTTGTATGTTTAAACAAGGCAAGAAGAGCACATTTCCTCTACTGGAATATGGTGATAGAGAGACATTGAAACTCAGTGTTGAACCATTGAGTTCAATTCAACATTTTTTAAGAAAAACCCTAATCAGTCACACTCTCTCTTTCTAACAATATATGTTTATGAAGATCAAATTGTTTTTAATATTTACGTTTTTCCAGCCCTAAGATTTCTCCGTGTTTTAGAAATGCGATTGAGACAAAAATCTCGAGGTAATTTATTTTTCTTGCCTGGTAAAATATCTTTTGCTTATATGCAGTTTTTATGACGTGTGTGAACACAATCAAAAGCCAGTCCACTATTGTCACATGATGAGTTTTTTAGTACGATTATTGCAGATACCATCGTGTAATAATTGTATAAAGTAATTACTTCCATCGGTGTAGTATTCTCATCCATATCAGTTTGAACGTCTGCAAGATATCTCAAGAAGTTATCGACCGTTTTCCATGAAATTTTATGAAGAGGTTGGCTGTGAAAAATAGTTGGTTATAGAATTCTAGATGGATTCAGCTATTAAAACTGTCAGATCTGAATTGAGATGCGGGTTTAGGAATTAGTTTTAATTTTGTCAATTTCTACAAAATAGTTAGCAAGGAACTGATGGAAGTATTCACCCACATAGATAACATAACAGTAAAAGTTCGTCACAGATCAACACAAAAGAAATATCTTTGCTAAAAGGAATTTATTTGAGGGTAGCAGAAGCCCTATACTTAGGCGCTTTCTGGTTGTCATTACTAAAACCATTGTTTTCACCCTCTTCACCATTATTATTGTCATTAGTGTCTCTATCATTCTCCATGTTATAATTATCATTAACGATGATGATATATGGTTCTGTTTCTAAGTAAACTCACGGTCCATGTTGAAGTTTAAAATGAGACGAGTATTCGTCCGTAACTCTCAGAGAGCCGAAGTTCACCAACCCTCCTCTTTCGAAAAAATGAACAAAAAGGCAAAACACGGGAGTTCAATTTTTATGTCAGTATTTTCGCTGACGATTTTAACATGTCGCCATAAATCTTGGAATATTTGCGCGGATTTGCGTTTATGCATTTGACACTTCTCTGGCATTTTGACAAACGGAACATCGTAAATTCGTGGACGATTACACTGAATCCGGACCATTTTTATGTTTTATTTTTGGGAAAAGTCACAAACGCCCTTAATTTTCAGAAGGTTTAAAGTTATTTAGCATTGCTAAAGTCCCACCCTTTCGAATATTCTGCGTATGAGTGCATTCTCTCTCTCTCTCTCTCTCTCTCTCTCTCTCTCTCTCTCTCTCTCTCTCTCTCTCTCTCGTGACAGGCTGGGGAGGACGCACAGAAGATAGAGTTTCCATTGAACTTTCAATACCAAAGAAGTGGTATGATGAATCCTTAAATAAAAAAAAATAATTAAATTAAAAACACACACAGAGGATATTATGACAACTGTTAAGGCCTGTCCACACTAGGAAACATTGTTTGCAAACAATGTTTCCTGGTGTGGACAGGCCTTTAGAGTTCTTCGTCTTATAAACAACAAAAAACGAGCTCAGGTGCTGGCCAGATGTCCATGTAACAAATCAAACGATAAAAGCGCCGATATAAAAGAGAAAAAAACCCAATGATGATTCAGCCCTCGAAGCATCTGTCTCCTCCCAGCATCCTCCGGTGCTCGCTCTCAGTTTTTTTAAATGGTTCTTCTTCATCTTTCAATTTTGATCTGTGAGTTCACCAGCTCCAAAGCATCAGTTTTTCTAACCTCTTCATTCCTCCTGTAGATACCTCCAGATTTTGTCTAAAGACTTGCTTGTAATTCAGAATTTGTAAATTATATGTTTGAGGTATTACGTAATTCAGTCCTAAAATTTTGATTAAAAATTTCAATACCCTGCTTCGATACCGCAATTCTTTTATTTTATTTATTATACTTATTTTTTTAATGGCTCTGTCCATCCTTGTCTGGAATATCGCTCTCTATTTGAGGGGCCGTCCTCATATCTTAAAAACTGCTGAGGCTAGAGGGCTGCAAATTTGTTATGTTGATTAGCCACCCTCTTATCGTCAAACATACCAAATTGCAGCCTTCTAACCTCAGTAGTTTTTATTTTATGTAAGATTAAAGTTAACCATGATCGTGCGTCTGGCACCGCTATTGGTGCCAACAACTGGAGCCCACTGGGCCGCGGCCAAGAGTTTCATACAGCATTATATGCTGTACAGGAAACTCAATTGCGCTAAAGAAAACTTCGGCACATTTTTTTTACTTGTTTCTTTCCCGACAAGAGTGATTCAAAAGCAGTTACTGAGCAACAACTCCTGACTCACTTTTTTAGATACTCTTTGCAACTGGTGAGAAGGTTCTTCGAA
>NC_061098.1:20503063-20519456 GCF_015104395.2 Macrobrachium nipponense | reverse complement strand
CGACAGCGGAGGACCCCTCGTCGCCAAAATCTGCCACAACCATTGGGTGCAAATTGGAATTGTCAGTTACGGGTACCAGTGTGCCAGGCCACAGCACCCTGGTGTCTACACGAGCGTTTCCGCTTTCGAGAGTGGATCATTGATAAAACTGGACTTTCGCCATGTTAAAACAAACGAGGAGATTTTTCTTTTTCTTCATCAATGTACTTGACAAATTGACCCATGGCCAAACCTAATATTATTCTGGCTAAGTTCCAAATTAATAATTTAGGATATCTAAAACACAAATTTTGTTTTAATGTTTAAGTGACGTCAGTGATGGAAGTTTAGATCTAAAGAACAAATTTTGCTTTAAGGTTTAAGTGACGTCAGTGATGGAAGTTTAAAGCTGAAACACAAATTTTGTTTTACGGTTCAAGTGACGTCTATGATGGAAGTTTAGATCTAAAATGCATGTTTAGCTTTTTTTAAGTGACGTCAAGTGATGTAAGTTTAGAATTTTTTTCTATCATGTCAAGTTTTTTAAGGTTTAACTCATGTTTTAGCTTTTAAGTGACGTCAAGTTTGAAGTTTTTTTAAGGTTTAGATCTTTATCATGTCAGTAATGTTTTAGGCTTTTTTAATTTGTTCGTCAGTGATGTAAGTTTAGATCTAAATCAATGTTTTTCAAGGTTTAAGTGACGTCAGTGATGGAAGTTTAGACATAGCTTGCCCCCCTAAGGTGGCCCACGAATGCGGTAAGATGAGAAAGGAGTATGAGGCCTGGTGTAGACCTCCGGACCGGGACTTACCCCGGCGAACAGAGACGATATGATATCGGAAAGCGTTTTTACTTTCCGTTCATTTCCTTAGGAATACTGGATTTATTTTCCATTAAAATCATACCAATATTTAATGAAGAATATTAATATCGAAACAGAAACTAGTATTTTTTTTATATTCCATGAATATGTAAAACAAGGCTGTGTATTTCACTAGAAGACTATTTTCTTTTATTACGCATCTCGCTCAGAACTTTAATTGTGACAACTTCAAATACTTCCTCAAGTGTTGAATTAAAATCAATTTCCTTTTCCTAATTTCATAAATTATATATATATATATATATATATATATATATATATATATATATATATATATATAGTGTGGGTGTGTGTGTTTATAAAGAAAATTAAACTTTAAGGAAAATCAATGTAAGATATTCTGCCAGAAAAATGGATCGAGGTAAACTTCGAAATATGCAGTTCATATGCTCATGAACTATACTACATACTTATATCATAACCTTCAATTTATACTCATCACAATATTAGAGGTCACCAAGGTTTAGTACTTGACTACAATAGAATAAAATTCTGCTTTTCATGCATTATGTTTTTATCTCCTCCACCAATTAGCCTGGCTGCTGGCCCTCAATTCCAGAGTCACGAAATCGCCTCAAGATACAACGAAACTCTTTCAATGTACCTACTCATAGGAAGAATATATATATATATAATATATATATATATATATATATATATTGTATATATATATATTATACTATATGTATTATATATAATTATACTCTGTAGCGGCTGTGCAGAAAACTCGATTGCGCCTAAGAAACTTTGGAATCTTTCCCTCATAAAGACATACCTCACACACTCAATATCTGCTCAGTTGTTGGAGATGAAGCTGGCCTTATGCCCGTACTCTGCTCAGTTGTAGCAACACAACCATACCACAAGATCTCGTAATCCTATCAACTTTTGATGTCTTGACAATCTTCAGCTTTTTAATTGTCCTTGCAACTTCTACAGTAAGTTCTGGACATGTATATATGATATATGATCACATATACGCATGTGTGCGTGGGTACGTTTGCAAGTACGCGTAAGCACCAACATAATTACTAAGCATGATAAATAGTAGTGTGACTTGTAGGATCTTTCCTAAATAGTGACACACGCCCCCCCAAAAAAAAAGGTTTTCGGGGGTTGTTATCTAAGACTCACATTTCTTGGGGTCATTTATGTTTTTACAGTAATACCCAGCGGCCTTGTACTAAAACTCCTGGGGTCACTATCTAGGACAGATCCAACTTTTAACTAAAGATAATACAACAACAATTTCTGCAAATATCAATGATAACCTTGCTAGCAGAACTGGGTAATTTTTTTACGATTAAAAATTAAGGCTCAGAGTTCAGAGAGAGCAGCACAAAGTGAGAAAGAGAAAGAATTATATTACTACATATAAAAAGAGAACAAATAATCTAGTATGAACTTACACACACACACACACACAGAGAGAGAGAGAGAGAGAGAGAGAGAGAGAGAGAGAGAGAGAGAGAGAGAGAGAGAAAACATGCAACAGCTTACGAAGGTAGAACGTTACAATTTTTACGCACTTATGCACACACACACGCAATAGGATTAGCCATCTGTAAATCAACAGAGTAGTCGAAACTGTCACCACAACAGCTTTTTTTTACATAATTGTAAACGACAGGTTTTACTGACTAGCTAAGAAGGGCTGTCAACTGTAATGATCATTCAACAGTCATAGTCACTATACTCGTTTTTTTTCCATCTGTCCACCCGCCTGTGGTGTCTGCGTATGGTAACACTGCGTCCCGGGCTTTAGATAGTTATATTCAGCTTACATTCAACAATTATAATAATATCCTATTTCGAATATTAACGGTTTAATTCGCATACAGTAAATTATTAAACACTTTTCATTTGCAAATGTACACCCAGATATCCTTTTATTTACCTAAAACTTACACATAGCGTAACTAATCTAAAGCCCGGGACGCAGTGTTACCATACGCAAACACCACGGGCGGGTGGACAGATGGAAAAAAAACAGAGTATAGTCACTAAATATATTATTTACTGAACAGTATAGAATGGATATTTGTTTACAGGACCTTTTATAGTTTGAATTACAGTTAATAATGTTGAATTACAGTTAATAATATAAGAGGAAAATTCGATGTAATTTAATTTTTAAAACAAATCCTCGAAATACGGATCTGGTTTTAATACCTTATAAGGAAATAATTGTAGTAGTTTAAGAACTATATTTATTCTACGAGCTTGATGGTGAGGGTATACTCTGCGCTGGAATCGGGCACTGTACGTCAAGTCTTCCTTACCTTTTCGATGCCCTACCTAACCTCCAACCCCCACCCCAAAACAATCAAGAAAGATCCACTCTGTTTTCATTATTACAGGTTCTTGCACCTTTACGGCATATTGCGGCCAGGAAACCATCTTTAGAAATGACAGTGACGTCACTTGCTTGATTTGTCACCGCCACGGCTGACTATTACTTCAGGGACTAACACCAAAGACAGAAATCAAACTAGGCCGCTGTAATCATCAAGAGAAACACAATTCATCGAGTACTCCGTTCGGTTCATTTGTATATTCGTCTAAGGAGAAGCAGTTGTTCGAAAACCCAATTGTTCGAACCAACATTTTACGAGCAATTCTTCGAAAACCTGGATTGGGCGGCCTGGTCGTAGGAATACGCGTCGCCCACCTAAGTTTAAAATTGAGATGTGGTCCTGTTTTTAAAGGGTACAAGAAGATCTGCCAAGGATAAACAACGTAATTGAGGGATGGCACCGCGCATTTCTTCATAAAGTCTCTGGTTGTCGTCCAACTACTAGAAATTCTTAGCAGCACTAAGAAGAGAACAAGTCCGGACTGAAATCAATATCGAAAAGTTATTAGGTGGAATCGAGTGTAACACAAGGAAAATGAAATATCGGAAGTCGCTTGCTGGTAAATTCTTCGAATATAAGAATGTGATCGATTATTTACGTGCCATTTCATATCATTTTAGTTTGTAAACTTGCAGATATTTTTTTCCATTAAAACTTATTTTTATCTTGTATTACTCAGAAATAAAATCATGTCCATTTTACTATTGTTTTCCTTTTTATACATCCTTTAATACTATTTTTTTATTCTCATAACAAAAACAAAATGCGTGTTTATAAAATAAATATTTTCGAACAGTAGCTTTTCGAATGGATAGGCCTATAGATAGAAGAAAATTAGAAATAAATAAAATGAAATTGCATGAAGGTGGAAACAAACAAATGAAATATGTAAGGAGTAAATAAGTAAATAAATAATTAAATATATATATACTCATTAAAAAAATTAGTGTTCATAAAATAAATATTTTCGAACAACTGCTTAAAGCTATCTTTTTCGAACTATTGTTAATTCGAACAATTGTAGAATCGAACAATTACTTTTCAAAAAACTGTTTTAAAAAAATTGTTTTCGAACAATTGTTTTTGAATAACTGTCCGTAAACCATGAAAACATACCAGATTGGTAACGCACTGCACAGTTGCATCTGCTTGTGTCCCAGAAGGATTTGCAATGATCAAACTTAGATTACTTGCCTTCAACAAACATGACATTTTCCTCTCAAATGATTTGGTATTTTGCTTACTTCACACACGTCCGACCTTGTTGATGAAGAGCTACAAAAAGAATTCCTGGAAGTGGAACAAGATATATCGCGAGATAGCTGGTTTTTTCAAGGAAAGACATTGGAAATGTTTGTCATAAGAATAGTGTTTTTTGTCACATAACACATTTATAACAAGGCAATTTAGGCGTAAGAAAGGACGACCTTTCCCGGAAGTAATCTTCACTGGACTTGTCATAAACCATCCATACTTTAAGCTTCATTACGTATTGTCACTGTTATGTCATTACTAACATGATTGGAGGATAAGATCCCATAGACTATCAAAAATCAAATAAAGCCCTTATCATCGAAAGTTCTGAGTACAGGAATCAGATAACCACACACATATATATGTGCGTATTTACATATGTACATACTTATATTCATATATACAGTATACATACCTAAACATATAAAACATGCAGACGTACTAAGTCATGTGAAACCATATTTAATTACAATTTCACTTTGTTTGAATTACGCACGTAACCAGACTGGAAAAACATTACTTTATTGACCACACTCAGTAATAATAAGTATTGAACTCTACCATTTGAATAATATTACCCGCATGCTCTACACAACTATCGCATGTTTCACTTCTCTCCTTCCAACTTTCACTTGCGAACTGACGGAAAATTACTGGAGGTTTGACAGTCTTTACTGTAAGGTAGCAAATTTGTTGAAAATAAAACGAAATGGGAACAATGACACAAACATACATACAATAAATCAAATAAGATAATACAGATATAAGATATATATCTATATATATATATATAAACATATAAGTAAATAAATATACTAATATATAAATATATATAGGGGCCTACATACATACATACTACGTATGTGTTTAAGAGATCTTATGGCAGTGATACTCACCAGACCACTGAGTTGAGTCTAATTTCCGCGGGAGAACGCTAGAATATACTTGGACACTGAGTGGGACAAAAGTGAAAGGGCAGTTTATGAACAAATAGTGGGGAATGTTAATGAATGTATATGGTACATAGCAATTCATGCATTGCCTGTAATTCATTGACAAGATTGTCCTTTGGGCCTACCGTATATGCCTATGGAACACATGATATAACGTAAAACACTTAGTAACCCCAATACTCCAATACTGCTCCAGTAGCAATGAATGAATATACAGTCATAGACTCATTTTCTTTGACTAAAGAATATCCAACATTGAATTTGAGATGAATTTTAATGGTAAGTTTTGATGTGGAGTTTCTCACGAATGTCTCTCTGGCTAAGACGATATATTTGCATCAAAAATTTCATTGGTGACAAAACAACCAGCAGATGGGCTTAATTAATAAGATGGTTATTGTCAAGAAATGGTTGAGTTTTAATCCTAAGAAATGCTTGTTTGTGACTGATAAATGTATTTTTTTACAGGTTGATGGAATATATATTTTTCTCACGTCATGAAAACGCCTGCCTTAATGCACGCCCTAGTGACTTAAAATTTCATTTCTATATGTACGCTGATGACACTTTTATTTTATTATTACTATTATTCTGAAGCCGAAGTCATGTTCAAACGTTTTATTTTAAATTTGGACAAAAAAAAATGTTTACTTACAAATGATTTAGAAATAAATGGTCAGGATGTAGCACACTTACTTTCAAGAACGCAACATTTACGGGCCTCTAAATTAATTCACCTCTACAATCCTTACCAACTGACAGAAAAATCTAGTTTCATATCTAACCTAAAGAATTTAACCTCCGCTGTAACTGTTCCAACCTCCACAAACAACAAACTTATATATAATATATATATATATATAGTATATATAATATATATATATATATATATATATATATATATATATATATATATATATATATACATACATACATACATAGTTATTTCCTGATAATAACTTTCCACATAATTTTGCATAAGTAAAAATTGCATCGATGTTTCTCCGGCTCAATCGAGTTTTCTGTAAAGCGTATACATAAGCCGATGTCCATGAAACTTTCAGCCACGGCCCGGTAGTGGCTTGTCCTTAGCGGTGCCAGATGCACAATCATGGTTAATTTTAACCTTAAATAAAATAAAAACTACTGATGCTAGACGGTTGCAATATGGTGGATGATTAACATACAATTTGCAGCCCTCAAGCCCTGAGGCTTAAGATCTAAAGGCGGACAGAAAAAGTGCGGACGGAGAGCCAAACCCATTTCCTTGTGTACAGAATCTGACTAAGGGAAGTGACCACGGGTCACAGTAGTAAGAAGATTTGACGAATTTTCTGATAATGTCAGTTCTTTTCATAAAAAGCACTCTACTTGTTTTGTCATTCTTGTCTGGTAATAACACCGGATGGGCCGTTTCATACCAGAACAAGGAACTGCTGGGATAATCAGTACTATTCAAGTTCGTTGCATATTTTACTCTCTCTCTCTCTCTCTCTCTCTCTCTCTCTCTCTCTCTCTCTCTCTTTCTCTCTCTTTACCTCCGATATCAACCAAACAAAACACGATTGGCTTCTCCCACAGCATTTTACGTCTCCTTTAGGAAGACACCTTTAAACCATAATGCATTTTCAACCTCTATAACCAGCACGAGAGACACCTACTCCCAACCGCAGAAATGAACACAATATCAATCTGACAATGCCTATATGACAAAGCGCACATAAATACTGTAAATATATATTCTTTACTTTTTTTTTATAAAAAAAATAACAAATATGATAAGGCCGGAGTTTGAAAACACAGATGTTCCTGAGCAACCAAACTAACTTCCTGCACGCATCGGCTCGAGTCATACCTCACCTCAGTAATACTAATGGTTCTGCCTAAGGTTCTGCAGCCTAAGTTTAGCCCCTAGTTTAGCGAGCCGTCCCTCACGCGATCCTTAGCCGTGGGCATGCCTAAACGCTGGCTGGTCTCCCGAGCATGGTTCAGTAAACTTCTTCGCCCAGGAGTTTAGCCACTTTTTCGTTGACGAACGATTTCATAAGGCAGAGGTTAATTCCCTTCCGTTGTCATTTAGTCTGGGGAAAAAAACGTTTCAACGTAAAAAAGGACAAATATCTAAACAGGGGAAGACAGCAGCTTCTCGTTAATTCATCGTCAATCGTTTAGTCTGGGAAAAAAAAAAATACGTTTTAATAAAAAGGGGAAATATTTAAAAAGAGGAAGGCAGCAGTAAACATAATGTGTTCTCGTTCATTCATCGTCAATCGTTTTTAATGATTACGCTGCTTTTATAAAAAAAGAAAAAACTATGAACGACTTTGTAACGGTTATGCGCCAAACATCATTCAGCTCTGAGGTTGAAAATGTAACATTTCTCGATAACTGTAAATGGGACAAAAATGACATTTCTTTTGTGTCAGCATTTACACCTATTGTTGCCAAGGCTTACTTCCAATGTTTCATCAAAATACGAGCACAAGGAAGCACAAATGAACACAAGCGAACAATCTGCGAATGCGGAAGTGAGGGTTAAACACTAATGGACTTCAATACCTCCCCCATTGTGTGCTTATTTACATAATGGTCCTGTTCAAAATGAGTTCAAGTGGATGGAGAGAGACTGTCTTCTTTTTTTGCATTTAATGACCACTTGTGAAATGCAAAAATAAAATCACAAATAATACGAGAGAGAGAGAGAGAGAGAGAGGATTTGTATGTGATAAACCGCAAAGTATTATAAATAAAAATTTAGTCAAGACTGTATTTGAGAGAGAGAGAGAGAGAGAGAGAGAGAGGATTTGTATGTGATATACCGTAAAGTATTATAAACAAAATTTTAGTCATGACTGTATTTGAGAGAGAGAGAGAGAGAGAGAGAATCACTATTTCACCAACTGTACAAATCAATAATGCAATGCAGTAATGATTGGTTATTGCATTTGATGACCACACTGAATGTTTTGTAACACCTTAGCACCCAAAATAAGTTCAAACAAGGAGCCAACACGGCGTCTAAAGCGAGTGTTCAATTTACAAACAACGGGTGTTCGATGAGAGATCTGTTCAGACCTTGGCCCCTTATATTCCTCTCCCTGCAACCGTCCATTCAAACTGATTGATAATCTTGAGAAAATTGATTCATGAGCGCCAACGTACGAGCCATTAAATCTTCAAAGCTGCTCAAACTCTTTCCATTGAACATCGACATCACTTCTACTACGCAACAGGGTCGTAAAGGACGGATGAGCTGTAAAAGGATCTATGTGTAACGTGCATGGACAGCCTTATGTACCGAGAGGAGAAGGTTCCTTTTCCCATCCCTGTTGTCTGTTCTTACAGCTTCATGTACTCGCCAAAGGGAGCAGCACTGGGAGTGAAAGGTCCCACGTGTAGGTGCCACTGGTCAGACACAGTACGCATACCGCCTCCCTACTACCCCATAGACACGTGAGCTCGAGACTCAGGGGTACAATGTTTACTTTTCTTGCTCTCTTTTTTTTTTCTTTTTTCTTGTTTTTGTAACTTAAACTGCTGGCGCTCTTACTCGTTCCTTATTCTTTATTTGCACTCCGATACACAGTGCATGTTTTTTATATTACACTTTTGTTTTCTTAGCAGCTCTTGAATGTTTTCGTATATTACGAAAATTAAAAACACTACTACTTCGAATTAAAAAAAAAATTAAAAGGTCATTGACCTGTAGTAAGAGAGTAAAAGTCACTTGAGTTAAGTATATTCAAATGTCACTGGGGTCGGGGCCAAGGTTCATGGAATCGAATAACGAATAGCCAAAACAAGTATTATGCGCTTTAGTTTCTTCGGCGCAATCGAGTTTTCTATCCCGTGGTAGCCTCAGCCACAGCCCATAAAACTCTTCGCCGCGGTCCATGAAACTCATCCACGGTCCGGTGGTGGCCTATGTTGTCGGTACCTACGTATAGCGCTGTCAGAAGTACGATCATCGCTAAATTTAACCTTAATCAAAATGTAAACTACAGTTGCTACCGGGCTACAATTTGGAATGTTTGATGACTGGAGAGTGGATGATCAACATACCAATTTGCAACACTCTAGCCTCAGTTGTTTTTAAAAAGCAAAGCGACCCTGTTTTCAAGCTGAGGTAACTAAAAAGTTAATGATCAATAGTTAAACATATAAATGAAGAAAGTGGATGATCAACATACCAATTTGCAGCCCTCTAGCCTCAGTTGTTTTTAAAAAGCAAAGCGACCCTGTTTTCTAGCTGAGGTAACTAAAAAGTTAATGACCAATAGTTAAATATATAAATTAAGAAAGTGACATACGAGTGAAAGCAGTTCCGAACCAAAGGTTTGACGATCAAAAAGTCATCGGCCACAGCCTAGGATATAAAGGAACCAGTGACCTTCGAGCCAAGAAATCAAGGAGTTATTACCTCGTATATCTTTAGAAACATTTTTTTACACTTCCAAAAGGAGGCTTCCCTGTTTCATTGTGTAAAAATAAAGTTACGTCCGAATCAAAGTGAAATTGCTGGTTCGAACCGATGTTTAACACAGACACACACACACACAGCGCAATGATTTTGGTCTTGCTTATATCGATGACAATCTTCGAAACAATAAGGGTCACGCATCTGTAGTTCTGAACTCATACTGGAAGTGCTTTCGGGTTGACTGACTTATACGCTCAATAAAAAAAATATAAACAGAAAACAGGTTATGTCCTGTTCCTTTTTTATTTATTTGTTACAAGTTTGATGGCGCGCGTTACGCTGTGTTGGAACCCGGAGCTGCCCGTCATGTCTCCATCTACCCTCCCGATCCCCTATCTACGACAACAAGAAAGATCCACTCGCATTTTATTTATTTATTTTATTTATTTATCTATTTAATCCACTTGAAGTCGAACCCTGGCTGACAGGGATTTGGCTGACAGGGATTTTTCTAAGTCGGATAATTAGCTGGTCCGAGGTTATGCATCAAATCTCAACAGCAGTGAGTGTACCAGCTTGGGAAAAGCATTGATATAATCTCTCTCTCTCTCTCTCTCTCTCTCAATGCGTAAAGGTATATTGTCTAATTATTCCGGTTAGGTATAATCACCGTGTTTCTACCCTGTGATATTATGCAGCTTGGTTTTTTGCATTTAATGCCAACGAGAATCTGGAACCGATGCCTATGATGTCTTGGGAAGTTAGGAACAGAAGTTGTTATTCTTTTCACAGTGCAACGTTTCCTTGCACAGTCTCAAAATCATTAATAGCATTATTTTCAAGTTATCTTTTCGTCGTAGAATTTGCATGGATTTTGATCAGGATGCATTGTAGGGCAGTCTGCAATGTTGTATACCCCTTTGTACTGGATTTTGCCACGGAAGTATCGATGATTTTCTTATGTATTTTAGCTATACATGCATAGAGCAGTAATTCTCCTAACAACGTTGAAATTACAATGACCTAGCCGTTGTTTATAATTAAACGGAATTCACTGGTATGGTATTTCTCAAGTTACCATAATGAAGTAGTCTGAGCGTAAGATTCTGACAAGCAGAATGAAAAATTCAATGTTCCAGAAAAAAAAAATCTGTTAACATCCCAGCCAAGCTTGTGGCTCTAATAACTTGATATTAATTTTAGGCTCCTCCACAAAAACCCCAAGTAAAAACACTGCAAGGGACTTTATTGTTGTTGCTTATCTATTGTCTTTCATATAAATAACCTCGAATATATTAACTGAAACAAAATTTCTCATATCAGATACTCTCACATCTGAAGATATCCCTTGGATTTAAAAGTCTAGTTAACTATAACAGAAAAAAGTTACTGTACATCGTATAATGCTGTATGAAACTCTCAGCCACGGCCCATGAAACTTCCTACCACAACCCTGTGGTGGCCTGTGTTGTTGCAGAAGCACGACCAAAGTTAACTTTAACCTTGAAACAAAAAAAAAACTACTGAGGCTAGAGAGCTGCAATCTGGTATGTCTGATGACTGGAGGGTGACCAACATACTAATTTGCAACCCTCTAGCCTCAGCAGTTTTTAAGATCTAAGGGCGGACTGGAAAACTGTGGACGGACAGCTTTTTTTTTTTCACAGAAAAACAAAAACGTTATCAACAAGACACAGTAGTCTTTTTTACAGAAAACTAAAACGTTATCAACATGACTATGTAAAACAAGAGCAAAAAAATGACATGGCAACTGCAACGGTCCTAGACAGAGAAAAAAAAGATTATTTCTACCAGCCTTTGATTCTCTACGTCTCCACTTCATCTAGATGTCGGCACTTTTAGACTTAATCCTACAGCTAACCTTTTAAATTGATTTCACTTAAATAAGATCAATTTTGATCGTACACTGCTGCGAATCGATGGTTCACATATAATAACTACATAAAAAAGGTTGGGTGTAGAATATAAACAAATAGAGCAATAATTATAATGAAAATATTTATTTCTTACCTTACATATTATAGGTACATACGTAGTTTGTTTAGCCTTCTCCCAAAAACGTACACGTGTATATATGTACAATTTACAAGCTGTGCATATACCAGATACGAATTTGCTTAAATGCTAACGGAAATGTGTGCGTGCATCTGTACATTACTTCTAGGAATCAAACTAACGAACACCTTGAGTATGAACAGTAAATACAGAATGGCATGACACAGAAAGAAATGCCCAGTTTCCACGAGAAAGGCGCAGGGTAGGTTGGGGTCACCATATTCTGTATTCGTACTAAATACCTCATTTGGTTTTCTAAAGAGGAGAAGGGTTACGAGAGTACACGACGCTATGGCTGAATGAAGCAGGACAGAAGAAGACACTCGGGCACTTGACCCACAAAGACGAGAGGCAGAGACGCAGAGTCTAAAATGAAGCAGTGGTTACCAACGCGGCACCGTACAACCCCCCTAGGAATGTCATTTGAGTTTTAAAGGAGGTAATTGGAGAATGTTTAAAACAAGTTAATGGCCTCTTGAGGCTTCCTCTAAGTGAATATAAGAATCACATATCACCACAAAGGGGATCGGGATTTTAGGAGTGATTTGGTGGGGTATGGCAAAAAAAAAAAAAAAATAAATAAATAGAATAAAATAATAATAATCATAAGAATTACATATCACCACAGAGGGCATCGGGATTCTAGAAGTGATTAGGTGGGGTATGCCCCCCGCCCCCCCCCAAAAAAAGTCAGGAACGACTGGTGTAAAGGATTAAAGGCTCGATTTGAAGGACATGAAGGATCCACTAAGTTTATAAATGACTAAGCTTGTTACCAAAGGGTTCTGGATAACCAAGATATCTAGATTTGAAGATTAGACTAAAATAAATTATTTATTATTTTAGTAATAAATACATTGTTTGTTATTTGAGGGATTAGATAGAAGAGGATAACACCAACCCTCAAGAGTTTCTATAGGAATGAATCTAATATAAATTTTAGGCCAAAGGCAAAGCACTGGACCAATGAGGTCATTCAGCGCTGGAAAGGAAATTAAGAGTAGGCAGGTCTGAAAGGTGTAACAGGCGGAAAACCTCGCAGCTGCACTAAGACATATTTGTTGTGAGAGGGTGGATAGAGAGATGGAAGAAAGGTAAATGAATAAAGGTGCAGTAAAAGGAATGAAAGGCGTTTCTACAGGGCCCCAATGTGGAAGTTGATCTCTCTCTCTCTCTCTCTCCCTTCGTTCAGGTTACGAGGATTAACGCGTGGCCAAATAAATGTCAGCCTAATGAAAGAATATAATCTTAGCGCTTTCTTTTGTACATGTTTCTCTCAAGACCCGAGAAGCCTTGTGACAAATGCCTGGTCGATAGAAAACAACTCAAGCTCTGAACCTTCCGTTCTTCTCTCGTTCTATTTCCGATCATTTGTTCCACCAAACCGTAGCTGATCAATAACAAATTTGAATTCAATTGCTCTCTCTTCTCTCCTTTCCCACTTCTTTCCTTCTTTTGTTATTCTTTCTTTCTCTTACTTTTAACGTTCGTTCAGTTATTCACGAAATTGTTTACCGAGCACAAACTTTTGCGTTCAATTATAGATACGCGCTATATATATATATATATATATATATACATATATATATATATATATATATATATATGTAATATATGCTAGGAGTTAAAGTCTTACATGAAGTGTGTTGGGTTTCGAGGAGTTTACTCTATATTGTTGGTGTTTTAATTTCTCTACAAAACCAATGATTCGATGCTAAAACATCCTCTGATTACATACATACTGCTACACCTTATTATCATCATTATTATCATTCAGTAAATGAAAACTATCAACATGAAACAATCACACCAAAGGGGCCAATGACTTCCTAAGAATATTGGTCTCAACTTCCCACCGCAGACCCCACACTGCACCAGTAACTGATCATGATACAGAGCCAGTGATTTTTCATCGCCTGGGGGAGACGCAAACCCGCGAAATCTGAGTGGAAATTCCTCGACACTAACCACTATACCAGCAGACCTGCTATGAGTTGGCCAAATGTAACAATCGATCGGTAGGAATGAAAGACAATTAAGATTAAAAGTCAAAAAAGGAAGACCACTCACAGAATTTCACTCAACCATATCAATGCATTCTTGAAGTCTTTTTATACGTCGAGAGAGAGAGAGAGAGAGAGAGAGAGAGAGAGAGAGAGAGAGAGAGAAGTAAGCAGTTCACTATCCTGGCCTGCCGACGTCTCAAAAACCATGTTTAAACTTATTTTTCTTCTCACACGCAATATATTATATATAATATATATAATATATATATTATAATATTATATATATATATATAAGTTATAATGTAATTATATATAATATAGTTAAATATAATTATATATATAATATTGCTATATATTAATGTTATAAACTAATTCACGAAGATATGGAACGTGGTGAATGTATAAAGGTAAATGCCACGATGGAGAGAACGAAACAACGGCGTGGTTACTAGGCCTTTCGACGCAGTCCTTTACTAGCAGACTACTATAGCTGGTTCACTTAAGGTAGATTCTTGGGTGAGCCCTGTACCAGCTAATTAGCGGCCGCCAAACAAACGTCTCGTAGGCACAGGGCTCACTCAAGCACCTACCTTAAGTGAACCAGTTATAGTAAATGACCATTGTGTCGAGTGGCCAAGCAACCACTCAGTTGCTTTATTTTTTCTTTCGTGCCATTTGCCTTCAATTATGTATGTATATATATACATGTGTGCGTGTGAGTTTGTCAGTGCTAGTAGCAGCTCTCAACACTTTAAAACACCAGTCTTCACGTAAATTCAACTGGCATAAAAAAATATTTATATCCAGTTGTCAGAGAAATTCACAACCATTTGAGTGCTTCGGATTCAACACTTTCTCACTGTCGGACGTCGCGGCAAAAATCAACGATTGGCGGCTGACTCTTGAGCCATCATGCTGAGTGCTTGCTCATACGTCGGAAGACCCTGGCTCTCCTCGGAAGGCCCATTCTGCTTCTGACACTTCGAGCACTGCGGCCTCTCGCTTCTGCCGACGAAGTAAAAGGGGACGTTTGATGCGTGATGACTGCTGTGGCCGTGCGGACTACTATGTACGGCTATGTGACTGTGCGAGTGACCTGGTGACAATATGGATAAGTCATATAACTCGTTGTACGGAGGCGGTTTGGCCACGACGATTTCGTAAGGTGGAGGTTCCAGGGATGCTGGGGATTCCTGCATGGAGAAGAAAACAGAAAACCTATTTAGATAACGTCTGGTAAATCTGGGTTTCTCTTAAAAAGACTGTCCTAGAGTATCTCTCAATGCGGCTATTCAACACTTCTTCTGGGTGGACACATGTTATACACGAGGGAATCATTTCTGAAGCCCACATTGAACTGAATATGTAGATGTCATTCTTTCGCAGGTAATTCTTTATGCATATAATTTCAGTGGATCTAAATGAACTCGATTCTACATGAATCATAGAGTAATTTTTCTTGCTTTGAGATACCATTCGGCAGTTTTAATGCAATGTGTCAAGTCATTTAAAATATTCTTTAGAATTAAATCTCCATAGCTCTCTTTTAAAAATACATTTTATTCTTTAATAATATGCAAAAAGGATATCATTTGTCATATATTAACTTGAAACTTTATTTTTATAAATCTACTTTTATTTGATATTTGCTGGTACCTCATTATACCTATTAATCAAAATGAAATTTATGCACGTTTAATTTTAGTCAACCATACCTTTATCTATAAATTGGAGATCTGTCAACAATCTTATTACCACTTACCCTTGCATCTTCCAGTTGTTGAATCTCGTAGTTCTGGACGAACTGGACCAACTTGGTGACCAGCCACCCGGAGTAGCAGGCGAAGGAGATGATGAGGATCCCCACGAGAAACGTCTCCCCGAGTTGGATCAGGGTGAAGATCGCGATGGCCCAGGGCACAATCGATGCCAGGGCAACGTTGTACTTCATCGCGGCCTGCCAGATGACCTTGCTCCTGCAAAGCCTCTGCTGCCCGTCGCGGGAAGCCGTTTGCTCTGGCTGATTTTCCTGATGGTGGTGACGGGCGAAAAATTCGAAAAATTGGTAAGGCCTTCGAAGGTCGCGTCCGCTCGCATCGACCACCATATTTGCTTAATATCCTAGACGGTAGTACTGCGAGTATATGTAACTCAGAACAATGAATTATATTCCACTCACTCTCCACCGATAAGATTTATTCTTTCAACACGGCAGTGAATTACATTCCACTCTCCGACAGTAAGGTTTATTCTTTGAACACACTCTCACGTGCCATGCTACGCAGTCACTCATCAACACACTTTCGAGAAAGCGAGCTGAAAACCACTGCTAGGGAATGAAGCCCTCACCCGCCATAGCGTCTGAATCATCTGTCACTGTCTACGGAGGAGAGGGTACTCGTCGGGGTATCTGGTGCGCGCTCTTGGCGACTGCCCAAAACCGAATCACATGGCGTGGCACCCC
>NC_061098.1:20490563-20498063 GCF_015104395.2 Macrobrachium nipponense | reverse complement strand
GGTCGTCCATGTATCCTACGATGCCAATGGCAACAGCAATGTCATCATCGAAATAGCTGTAATAATCATAACCACTACCACCACCAGAATAATAATAATAATAATAATAATAATAATAATAATAATAATAATAATAATAATAATAATAATAATAATAATGTCATTTCAATTCTTCTTATCTTCTTTTCATTAGGACTGATATTCACTAGATATCAACCGTGATGAATGATGCTCAGAGGAATTGAAAAGATCTTATACAAAATAAATTCCACTGATGCTGTCATTTTTTTTTTTTTTATAATAATAATAATAATAATAATAATAATAATAATAATAATAATAATAATAATAATAATAATTCGTCATCACAATTATAAAGAGCAGTCTACTACCTGAAGAAGTTTCGTCCCATGAACTCAAGGAGCAAAAAAAAAAAAAAAAAAAAAAAAAACTTGAGTCAACAAAAGCGCCCAAACGAAAGTGATTCCTGGATGCCCGAGTTTATTTCCTTGTGTTTGGCCTTCAGACGCAACTTCCAGAGCGTTGCATCGTGCGAAGCGATTTTCCCTAACCACCTCTGGAATCCCATCGAACCGTGAAGGGGAATGCCGAGGAAGCTAATTATGTGAGCCATTATTGAAGAAAGTTGTATCGATAAGGTTCAGTCGCTCGTTAAAAACGTATCGAAATTTCTGTATGAAACTCTCAGCCTTGGCCCATGAAACTCTTAGCCGCGGCCCATCAAAATTGCAGCCACAGCCCTGCGGTGGCCTGTGCTGTTAGTACCTATAGCGGTGTCAGAAGCACGATCATGACTAACTTTAACCTTATATAAAATGAAAGTTACTGAGGCTAGGGGGGTGCAATCTGGTATGTTTGATGATTGGAGAGGGGATGATCAAGATACCAATATGCAGCACTCTAGCCTCAGTAGTTTGTAGGATCTGAGGGTAGGCAGATAAAGTGCGGACGGACAGTTTACTTTTACAGAATACTAAAAGTGTAATCTGTAATAATGTAAACATTCCTTTTCCAAAGCTAAGCTACTAAATGAAACAGAATTATTACTTTAGAGTTTACAGAGACCTTCAAATCACCGCCGTTAGTCACCACCGAAGAGACAAAATGTTCATTGCCGTTTTCACATTTTCGAGCATCCAGCTGTCATATAAACGAACGAAACTAGACACCAATTAAACGTTACGAACAACAGACACTGCCATTAGACGTTGCTCTAGCATTATGCAAACTCGGTTGAGCGTAATCATGACAAAGATTTTCGAGACCAGAAACCTGTATCTATCATAGTTTCTGAAGTTTGCAAAAAAGGAAAAATGCAATATTTTTGCATTTATAGAAAAATACACACACACACACACACACACACACACACACACACACACACACACATATATATATATATATATATATATATATATATAGATATATAAATACATGTATATATTTGGAAGAGGAATCATCAAACCACGGAGTTACGGTACCTACCTATTTACAATTTCATCAAAACCGCGTAAAAGGGCAAGAGAAGGACTAATAATAGCAATTATAATTCTCATAATTATATAATAATCATAATAATTAAAGTCTCAATTCCCTCATCAGTAATCGGCTGCCTTCCCTACTGGAACAAGCGTGTTTGTAGAAATTAGCTTTTCAAACTAACTTTACAGTTTAGCTCAAGTGAACGTGATAAGTTAAGATTCTCAAAATATCAGTCATGAGGTAACATCTAAAATAAAATGCTTAATTTACCACCAATCATTACATAAATAGCCTTTCTATACCACAGGTATGGTTACACATCTGAAAAAGAAGTAAAGCGTTCCCTTATTCATACTGAATACCTGTACCACACAAATACCTACTTAATCTCATCTGCTCAGAAACAGATAAGTCTTTTGCGCTGTCGCCTTAGTGAATAGGAAACTGCTGTCCCGCTCAGCTTTCAAAGGATCCGAAGCTTCCCCTTAAACCACAAGAGCTTAAAATATTAAGAAATTATCTATTATTATTAATATTACGAAAGCTATTCACGTGGAACAAGCACACCTAAGAGGACATTAACTTGAAATTCAAGCTTCCAAAGAATGTTGGTTTCAACCTCCCACCGCAGACGCCACACTGCAGCAATAACTGATCATGATACAGAGCCAGTGATTTTTCATTGGCCTGGGGGAGACGCAAACCAGCGATATCTGAGTGGCATACCACAACACTAACCGGTATACGTTGCGAACAAAAACTAAATATCGCGTAGTCTTTTTAAAAAGAGAAAATATGGTGGGGGTATCTTTTTCATTATCTACCTTAGCCCTCAAGAGGTAAAAAAAAAAATCAGAAAAGTGTGACCACAGGGTCTAACTAACAATAAGACACATCACTAAGGAAAAAAAATATCTTCATGTCGCATTTACTCTGCTACACTTCAAAATAAGTTTAAAAGGATTCCATAAACTATAACCTTAAAAAAAACGATTTAGGCATCAGAGATGATGCATCATCATAAAACCTGTTTTGACTTCGTATTTTCGCTTAGTCGGGGAGTAAGCCTGCAAACTACTTTGTTGTGGGGCGGGGGTGGTGTGTGGGGGGTGGGAATAGGAAATCCTAAAATGTCAGAATTAAAAAAATGCTTCGCATTGAAAGATACAAGAATTTTAGGATAGGACATTTATGATTTATTAGAATAAAACTGTAAAAAATAAATAATGTGCATTTTAAACAGTACAGAAAAATGATTTCTCATAAAATATAGCGTATTTATTTTAGTGTTGGTGAAACAACGGGCTATTTGGCCGTAGATTTTAGCACGTTTTATTGGTGTACTGAATTTACAGGCTATATTTCTGTTTGATTATTTTGTGTTTACACTTATAAATGAGAATATATGAACGTGTTAATCTATTTGTGTTATTTTTATTTGATCCTTGTTGTTAGCACAAGTAGCACTAAGGTATGAGTATTCATTCCGAAGACCACTTCACGTTAAGTTAGGATTATAATGTTTACAACTTATATGGGTGAGGAGGAAATCTTGCACGCGACCAGAGTAAGCTGAAGGTCGGATCACGCCTTGTTTTGCTTGACCAAAGCGAATCACGCTGATGATCAGAAACATCGTGAAAAGGGAAGTAGTGATCGCTAATACTGATACTCATACCTTCTCATTTAATCAGCTAAGGCTCCTCTCAACATCATTTACAAGAAAATGCCTTCGCGGGTTTGTCGAAATGACTTCCTAATCTGATTTGTGGTCAATCCAGGGCGCGAATAAAATACTGTCCGACAATCAGACCCACTTCCTGCATGAGACAAAAGGAGCGGCAAGTACCGTTTGACATCTCCTGCCTTTTATAGATGAATATATCTCCGCTGGGAAAAAAAAAAAAAAACCGCTGGCACCACCCACTACAAGGAAGTCGTGGTCTGGCGAATACGCACAAACACTCATATATATATATATATATATATATATATAATATATATATATATATATTACGTATATACGTATATATTATATATATACATATATATATATATATATATCATATATATATGGGGATACAATCCACAATGAAGTAAATTCCTCTTGTAGTTTAGATAATATATTACTTGTAATATATATTTTAAACTACAAGAGGAATTTACTTCATTGTGGATTGTATCCCCATTTACTTAGAGGTACGACATAGTACCTGGCTTCTGCATATATATATATATATATATATAGTATATATATATTAATATATATATATATATATATAAGATAGATTGTGTGTGTGTGTGTGTGTATTCGTCAGGCCACCCACTTCCTTGTAGTGGGGGGGGTGACAGCGTTTTTTTTTTCCAGCGGGGATATTCATCTATCTATCTATCTATCATCTATCTATCTATCTATCTATATACTATATATATCATATATATATATATATATATATATATATATATATATATACAGAGAGAGAGAGAGAGAGAGAGAGGAGACGATAGATGAAAGACGAGAGAAGAGAGAGAGAGAGATTTTAAATAACCAAGCATACTAAGCAGATTCCTTTATCTGTGGGGCTGGAGTGGGTACATGAGAAAAAAACGCGAAACGAACGCGCGCGCGCACACACATATGTATATATGGTTCTGTGTATGTATTTCTGAACATAAAAAACTAGGAACTTGTATAATTCTCGTATAATAATACCAAAGACGCAGCAATGCGCAGAAACACAACAGGGGCTTTGCTATAAAACCATCCGAGAATAAGTAGCTTAATTAACCACAAATAAATCGGAGTCAACACAAAGTAGTTACTGGTGATTCATACATCCTCTAACCAAATTCCGCGAAAGGCCTTGAAACAAAAATACTTTATTAATTATTCTCATAACTTAGCGTCCTACGAAGAACAAAAGAAAACCCTTAAACAGAATATTATTGAAGAATAAGAAGAAAGCCTCGCTGACTGAATAATTAATTGCAATTTAATATTCGTAACGAATATCCTGTCAGGGGCACCTTATCTGCCACGTCGAGGAGTCTAAAAGCGACTATACCAATTTTGGTCATCAAAGGCATCTGCCAACTGCAATGGTCCTGCATCAAAGTGTGATATTTCGGCAACAGTTCGTTTACAATTCCAATGGGAATTGCATCTAAAATCAATGAAAATTTTGGAAGGAGGATCCACGCAGTGTGGTCTTCGGGAACAATCTGGAAAGACATCCACTACTCTGTTACCGTCCTCTGGCTGTTGGCTTCTGGCCAAGTGACCTTCAAGATTCTCATGTCTGGGCGAGGTTTCCGTCGATCGCTAAACCGGATAGATTTGGTAGTTATTTGTGATTCGAAAGGTCCATTTCAGGCACATTATTCGTTAAATTTGATGTTATCCAGATCCACAGACGCTGAAAGCATTTTGATGGCTATTTCTGACGTAAGTTCTTTACTTAGTGACTGGCAGCATTAATTATGCATTTGCTGTTAGTGGCAGAGAGAAAGCCAATAACAGTTATAGGAATATTACCACCGACTAAATGGGCATTATATGACCAATTATTATGATTATTATTTTCTTTTTTTGTGAGGCTTCTTCATAAACAAACTTACTGAGTTGGCCTTTATCTACTGTGCACCCAGTAACCCTTGCTGCTCTTCCCACGAGACAAAATTATATTCAAAATCTTTCGCTTCATTTATCAATATTCATTATTCTATTACCCAAATTGTGTTAGCATTGCTGTGCTGCTGGTTCCGCATGCAACTTGTCACGTACGATGTATTTTCATAATCTCTCTCTCTCTCTCAAATTCAGAAAAAACAAAGTTATATATAAATGCCAAGTTGTCACGTACGATGTATTTTCATAATCTCTCTCTCTCTCTCTCTCTCTCTCTCTCTCTCTCTCTCAAATTCATAAGAATTAAAAGTTATATATAAATGCCAGTCACAAAAATTGAACGGGCTAGACTTGAAAAATTTAACGTAATGTTTTGGGAAAAAAGGGGGGGTTTATTTTTTCAAAATTAAGTTAAATGAGTTATAGTCTCAGGATATGAAACATTATCTTTATATAAAATGAGATAGATGAGTCTTTATTATTTCAAGAAGACCACGGTGAATTTTCTATTGCACTAAATGACGTCAAGAAAACCAAATATGAATAGAGAATACATTAACATGGAATAGAGGTAGCAAAACATGACTAATTTATGAGCTCATACAAGATGATACTGCATATCATGATGACGAATACTCAGTATCTTATTCATTATGTATTTTCTTTTTAATATTATTGTGAGGTGATATGCCAAGGCGAGGATATCAATTCTTGAGGGTTACGCCTAACTCTTTCTCTCTATCTCTCTCTTTATTTCTTTTTCAAGGTTTTCTTCCAGACTGGGATACATTTGGCCGTCAGCATTTCTGTCCTACCGTCTCCGGTATGTGAAAATTCATTAAGAATCTTGAAGACAAAAGGCCAAATCTATGAATTCTTTTATGTTTTACCATTTAAACACTGTCAGCACATGCAAATGCAATAACTACAAATCCCTTGAAAATTCTCGATTCCTTAACATGTTCACATGCGCCTCTCACTACAGAGCCTTCGGATCCTACAAAGGAATTCTGATGTCCGTAGCAAGATTCGAATTTGCATGCGGAATATCAGAACGAGGACGCGCTACCCAACTGATCACACGCACACACACACTCACCTGTATATATATATATATATATATATATATATATATATATATATATATATATATATATATATATTATGAAATATGATCCAAGTATACTGCTGAGCCTCAAAATATATATGTCTATTTTTAGAAAAGTTAAGCATATCTTAGTTTTACCAGACCACTGAGCTGATTAACAGCTCCCCTAGGGCTGGCCCGAAGGCTTAGATATCTTTACGTGGCTAGGAACCAATTGGTTACCTAGCAACGGGACCCACAGTTTATTGTGGGATCCGAACCACACTATATCGAGAAATAAATTCCTCTGATTCCGAGTTGGCAGAGCAGGAAATCGAACATAGACCACCGGATTGGCAGCCGAGCTCGAAAACCACCCGTCCAGCATGGATCTGTCTATTTTCAGAACCTACAAGACGATGAATGGACACGTGCAAATGCAATCCTGTTCGTGGAGGAATTTCTGCAATCTGAGCAGAACACACAAACCATAAATGATGTACACGCAATAATAATAATATATAATATATATATATATATATATATATATATATATACGTATATATATATATATATACGTATATATATATATATATATATATATATATATATACGTATATATATATATATATATATATATATATATATATATATATATATATACATATCTATACATATATATATATAATATATATTATACATATATATATATATATTATATACATATCTATACATATATATATATAATATATAAAAACATATATATATATATATATATATATTATATATATATATATAATTTATATAATATATATTATACATATATTCATATATACACCTACACACACACCACACACACACACACACACACACACATATATAACATATATATATATATATATGTGTGTGTGTGTGTGTGTGTGTATATATATATAATGGCAGTCGTTGTCCTCATCTTGTAAGTACAGGGTGGAAAAATAAATCAAGGATCTCTATGCAATGTCGACCACGGAATCTATCAGCTCACTTTTGAATGAAAATAGAATTATAGTTTCTCTGGAGAAACAACGAAGACTGTATCCCTGGGTTCCTACACATACAGCGTTTTGTTGTCAAATGTATAACATCTATAACAAAGGGTGGTTTTGATCAGTTACTTGAGTGTGAGCAATCTAGCAAATATACTGACATTTTCTTAGATGGTCATCAAATTCTAAGAAAATGTTCATATTATTAGTACTGCAATTATTCAGAAGATGAAACCTATTCGTATGGAACAAGC